>NC_088790.1:668470-968470 GCF_949628265.1 Cloeon dipterum | reverse complement strand
GCATCTGGGCCACGAAAACGGTCCGCAGCGCCCCATCGCTTGCTCCCCAGATCACAATACCGTATGACATAATCGAATTCGCATGAGCATAATAAACATTTAACAAACTTTTTTTCATCAACATTCCCCTTTAGACTATTTAACATCGTCACCGTTGTGTGCAGGCGGTCACTAACGTACTGCACGTGGTCATCCCACTTGCAGTCTTGCCGCACGTGGAGCCCCAAAAATTTGGCATGATCTGAACACTGAATTAATTGGCCAATGAGGTCTATTTGAGGGGAAACATTCTGCTTTTGCCCGCGGAACTGCACAAGAACCGAGTTTGATGCGTTGAGTGTTAAAAATTTAGCTTCGCAAAATTCTTGAAACATCTCTGCTGACAACCGGGCGTTTTGATATAATTCTTCGTTAGTTGGGGCGGAAAGCAAAGAGGAAGTGTCGTCGGCATAATTCACGGTGAAGCCTATCAGAACGTATAACAGCATGTCGCAGACTCCGCCAACAAATAGTGACGGAGACAATACGCCACCCTGCGGAGTTCCACGCACCACCGAAACCTCCGACGAAAACACTGTCCTCTCCCACTTGCCGACCCTCTGTGTCATTTTGACCACTTGCGTGCGCCCGGTGAGCGACGATCTCAGCCAGTCAAGCGCAACGCCGCGAACGCCATTCAGCTCTAATTTACGCAGCAAAATCGGCACACAAAGTCCCGAAGGCATTTGTCAAATCATAAAATATAGCCAAAATCTTTTGCCGATTCTCCATCTTTTCATGCAATTTCACAAAAAATTCAAATAATGCAGTTACCGTGCACTTGCCAAGGACAAAACCATGCTGACTAATTGGGAGCAAGCCATGCCCCTCTTGGAAATTAACAAGTCGTATTAGAAAACAATTCTCTAAAATCTTAGAAAATGTAGGCAAATTGGAAATCGGGCGGTAATTTTTGACATCACGCTTGTCCCCTTTCTTAAACAGAGGCACAACAACAGCTTTTTTCATCAAATGAGGATTAACGCCAGTTGAAAATGAGCAATTGACTATGTCTGCGAGCGGCGCAGCAATGTGTTGCGCTACACGCTTTACAAGAAACATGGGAACTTCGTCCCAGCCAGCGGATTTTTTTGGAGGCAAGCGGCGCAGATGATGCAAAATTTCTTGCGAAGTAACAGGAGACAGAAAGAGCGTTTGAGGCAAAGATTTCATTTGATCTTGTGGCATCTGGAAGTGCGGTGGCAGCGGAACAACAAAGCTCACATTCAAAGCATTGGCGATATCAATTTTGTCAGTTACATTAACATCATTTATCAACAACTCTGAAATGTCCGGTCTGTCCTTCACCTTGCCGACCGCTTTATTTATCAACGACCACGCGGCCGCTGATTTATTCACGGCTGACTCGATGAAAGAGCTGTTTTGCGCGCGAATTTCACGCTGCAATCGCACGTTAAAATCAAATCTCTTTCGCTTGAACAGCTCCCTGTCAGGGTGCTGCTCAGGAAGAGACCTAACTGCCTTACTTTGCTTTATTAGCTCCCTCCTCGCCTCCTTTACCTCACGCGATAACTTCACCTTGTCTCTCTGATTTGCCCGGATCAAAATCTTTTTGAGAGGAAAACACTCTGAAAAAAGACGGTGAAATATCTCCAAGAAATTCTCGTATTTCTCATCCACTGAGTCCACGGTGGCAACTTGGATCCAAGTTTGCAACTCTAAGCGGGACGTGAACTCTTCAACGCTCTCATCCGAAAAAATCCGAGCCTCCATAAATTTATCTAATACTTTTGGCATACCGAGAAGCAAATTGCAAATAACGGTTTCATGATCAGAAAGAATATTAGGCTCAGCGACACATGACAATTGCTCAAAATCATCTATTTTGGCCAATACAAGATCTACTTTCCAAAATTTAAAAAAATCACTAACAGTACGCTTATATTTGTTTGAGCACATTTTATACAACACTCTTTCCTGCAGATTTTTTATGCTCGTAAAGTTTACAGTGCCCCAGGAAGTAATACCATAATTCAAATAACAATGAGCTAACGAAAAATACATAATACGTCTTACATTATACGGCATATTTGATTTCATAAAATTGAGTTCACAGATAACCTTTCTTAATTTTTTTGAGATGTACATTATGTGTGGTTTCCACGTGAAACTTTGGTCTAAAATAACTCCTAAGTATTTAGTCGTATCCACTTGTAGGATGTTTGAGCAAATACAATTTACACAAAACCTATGCAAGCATTCGGTTTCATAGCACACAATTTCAAGAGATAGATCAGTTCTCATACTAGATTGGAAATAAGCATACACACAGTCTTTTTAGTATTGATGAGAAAATCATTATCGTGACACCATTCAACAATAATATCAAATTCCTACTGAATTACCGATTGGCACGTATTAAACGATTTGTGTGAGAACATAATTGCAATGTCATCTGCAAAGATTTGAACTGAGCATTTTTTGAGCTGTGAAAAGAGATCATCCATGTATAGAAGAAAAAGAATTGGGCCTAAAATTGAGCCTTGAGGCACGCCACAATCTAATTTAAATGTGTCACTATTTGTCTTGTTTATTCGAACAGCAAATTTTCTGTTCGAGAGGTAACTTTTTATCAGCTGCAAGACAGGCCCTAGAATGCCAATTCTCTCGAGTAGACATGGTCAAATAAAAATCGATTTTTAATATCGATATTTTTTCGGACGATATTTATCGATATTATCTGTAGCTTTACATTGGTTATATAGGACGTTATTTTAACATCGATATTTTTTCAGACGATAAATATCGATTTATATCGATAGTCAAAAACATTTGGTGATGATTACTCTCGAGTTTGAGCAAAAGTTTATCAATATTTAGAACATCAAAGGCCTTTCTCATGTCAATGAAAACAGCAGCAACATAATTCTTGGCGTGAAGGCCCGAATTGATATAATCAGTGAAGTTTATAAATAGCTCATTTACACCTTTCCCTTTTTGGTAGGCAAACTGCCGTGGGTCTAGTAGAGAGAATTGGCTTAAATATTTGGATAAGTGAAATTCAATGTATTTTTCAAATAATTTATCAAATACAGAGAGGATTGAAATGGGGCAGTAATTTTCGCATTTATTATGCGCTGAGCTTTTGTACAATGGCCTTATAATAGCTGTTTTTAAGCACTCGGGAAATGTTGCAGATTTAATTGATTCATTTATAGTTTGGCAAAATAACTTCTCAAAAAGTTCACCTGCGCTTTGGACTTCTTTCACTGAAACTTCATCTATACCAGGGCCTTTATTTTTATTTAGAGTCGTAATGAGTGCTCCTATGAAAGACTGTGTTGCGCGCGGCAGCCGCATGCTGCACAGCGGTGGCTCTCTCACATGCGTGTGCCGCAACGCACGAAAATGACAGCAGTGCGAATTGGCTGCGGCCACGCCAGCAAAGTATTCACCAAAATTAGCTAGAATCTCAGGCAGATCTTTATTGCGAGCCATATAGCACATAATTGTAGCGTCGATGAGCTATCGATAACTTTGGTTAAACAATTTCGGAATTCGATCAATCTTCGAAAGATTATTCGGTCCTATAAAATTAAATCGATAGTTTTGGTCAAACATTCTTGGACTTCCATTAATTTTCGAAAGATTATTTGGTCCTATAAAAGGAAATCGATAGTTTTGGTCAAACATTCTTGGTATTCCATCAATCTTCGAAGGTTTGGTCGGTTCTAATAACAGAAATTGATAGTTTTGGTCAAACATTCTTAGAATTCTATCAATCTTCGAAATATTATTCGGTCAATTGAAAGGAAATCGATAACTTTGGTTAAACATTCTCGGAATTCTATCAATCTTCGAAAGATTTTTCGGACCTATAAAAGGAAATCGATAGTCTTGGTGAAACATTCTTGGAATTTCATCAATCTTCGAAAGATTGTCTGGTTTTAAGAAAGCGAATCGATAGTTTTGATCTGTAACTCTTGGTATTCGTTCAATCTTCGTAAGATTATTTGGTCCTATAAAAGGAAATCGATAGTTTTGGTCAAACATTCTTGGTATTCCATCAATTTTCGAAAGATTGGTCTGTTCAATCACGGTAATTGATAGTTTTGGTCAAACATTCTTGGTATTCCATCAATCTTCGAAGGTTTGGTGAGTTCTAATAACGGGAATCGATAGTTTTGGTAAAAAATTCTTGGAATTCCATCACTCTTCGCAAGTTTATTGGGTCCTATAAAAGGAAATCGATAGTTTTGGTCAAACATTCTTGGTATTCCATCAATCTTCGAAGGTTTGGTCGGTTCTAAAAACGGGAAACGAAAGTTTTGGTCAATTATTCTTAGAATTCTATCAATCTTCGAAATATTATTCGGTCGATTGAAAGGAAATCGATAACTTTGGTTAAACAATTTCGGAATTCGATCAATCTTCGAAAGATTATTCGGTCCTAGAAAAGGAAATCGACTGTTTTGGTCAAAAATTCTTGGTATTCCATCAATCTTCGAAGGTTTGGTCTATTCTAATCACGATAATCGATAGTTTTGGTCAAACATTCTTGGTATTATATCAATCTTCGATGGTTTGGTCGGTTCTAATAACGGGAATCGATAGTTTTGGTCAAACATTCTTAGAATTCTATCAATCTACGAAATATTATTCGGTCAATTATAAGGAAATCGATAACTTTGGTTAAACATTTTCGGAATTCTATCAATCTTCGATAGATAATTCGGTCTTATAAAAGGAAATCGATAGTTTTGTCAAACATTCTTGGTATTCCATCAATCTTCGAAGGTTTGGTCGGTTCTAATAACGGGAATCGTTATATTTTGTAAAACATTCTTGGAATTCCATTAATCTTCGAAAGATTATTCGGTCAATTGAAAGAAAATCGATAACTTTGGTTAAACATTTTCGGAATTCTATCAATCTTCGAAAGATTTTTCGGACCTATAAAAGGAAATCGATAGTCTTTTTGAAACATTCTTGGAATTTCATCAATCTTCGAAAGATTGTCTGGTTTTAAGAAAGCGAATCGATAGTTTTCATCTGTAACTCTTGGTATTCGTTCAATCTTCGTAAGATTATTTGGTCCTATAAAAGGAAATCGTTAGTTTTGGTCAAACATTCTTGGTATTCCATCAATTTTCGAAAGATTGGTCTATTCTAATCACAATAATCGATAGTTTTGGTCAAACATTCTTGGACTTCTATCAATCTTCGAAAGATTTTTCGGCCCTATAAAAGGAAATCGATAGTCTTGGTGAATCGTTCTTGGAATTTCAGGAATCTTCGAAAGATTGTTTGGTTTTTAAAAAAGAGAATCGATAGTTTTGATATGTAATTCTTGAAATTAAATCAATCTTCGAAAGATTATTCGGTCCTATAAAATTAAATCGATAGTTTTGGTCAAACATTCTTGGACTTCCATTAATTTTCGAAAGATTATTTGGTCCTATAAAAGGAAATCGATAGTTTTGGTCAAACATTCTTGGTATTCCATCAATTTTCGAAAGATTGGTCTGTTCAATCACGGTAATTGATAGTTTTGGTCAAACATTCTTGGTATTCCATCAATCTTCGAAGGTTTGGTGAGTTCTAATAACGGGAATCGATAGTTTTGGTAAAAAATTCTTGGAATTCCATCACTCTTCGCAAGTTTATTGGGTCCTATAAAAGGAAATCGATAGTTTTGGTCAAACATTCTTGGTATTCCATCAATCTTCGAAGGTTTGGTCGGTTCTAAAAACGGGAAACGAAAGTTTTGGTCAATTATTCTTAGAATTCTATCAATCTTCGAAATATTATTCGGTCGATTGAAAGGAAATCGATAACTTTGGTTAAACAATTTCGGAATTCGATCAATCTTCGAAAGATTATTCGGTCCTATAAAAGGAAATCGACTGTTTTGGTCAAAAATTCTTGGTATTCCATCAATCTTCGAAGGTTTGGTCTATTCTAATCACGATAATCGATAGTTTTGGTCAAACATTCTTGGTATTATATCAATCTTCGATGGTTTGGTCGGTTCTAATAACGGGAATCGATAGTTTTGGTCAAACATTCTTAGAATTCTATCAATCTACGAAATATTATTCGGTCAATTATAAGGAAATCGATAACTTTGGTTAAACATTTTCGGAATTCTATCAATCTTCGATAGATAATTCGGTCTTATAAAAGGAAATCGATAGTTTTGTCAAACATTCTTGGTATTCCATCAATCTTCGAAGGTTTGGTCGGTTCTAATAACGGGAATCGTTATATTTTGTAAAACATTCTTGGAATTCCATTAATCTTCGAAAGATTATTCGGTCAATTGAAAGAAAATCGATAACTTTGGTTAAACATTCTCGGAATTCTATCAATCTTCGAAAGATTTTTCGGACCTATAAAAGGAAATCGATAGTCTTTTTGAAACATTCTTGGAATTTCATCAATCTTCGAAAGATTGTCTGGTTTTAAGAAAGCGAATCGATAGTTTTGATCTGTAACTCTTGGTATTCGTTCAATCTTCGTAAGATTTTTTGGTCCTATAAAAGGAAATCGTTAGTTTTGGTCAAACATTCTTGGTATTCCATCAATTTTCGAAAGATTGGTCTATTCTAATCACGATAATCGATAGTTTTGGTCAAACATTCTTGGTATTATATCAATCTTCGATGGTTTGGTCGGTTCTAATAACGGGAATCGATTGTTTTGGTCAAACATTCTTAGAATTCTATCAATCTTCGAAATATTATTCGGTCGATTGAAAGGAAATCGATAACTTTGTTTAATCATTTTCAGAATTCTATCAATCTTCGAAAGATTATTCGGTCCTATAAAAGGAAATCGATAGTTTTGGTCAAACATTCTTGGTATTTCATCAATCTACGAAATATTATTCGGTCAATTACAAGGAAATCGATAACTTTGGTTAAACATTTTCGGAATTCTATCAATCTTCGATAGATTATTCGGTCTTATAAAAGGAAATCGATAGTTTTGTCAAACATTCTTGGTATTCCATCACTCTTCGAAGGTTTGGTCGGTTCTAATAACGGGAATCGTTAATTATTGTAAAACATTCTTGGAATTCCATTAATCTTCGAAAGATTATTCGGTCAATTGAAAGGAAATCGATAACTTTGGTTAAACATTCTCGGAATTCTATCAATCTTCGAAAGATTTTTCGGACCTATAAAAGGAAATCGATAGTCTTGGTGAAACATTCTTGGAATTTCATCAATCTTCGAAAGATTGTCTGGTTTTAAGAAAGCGAATCGATAGTTTTCATCTGTAACTCTTGGTATTCGTTCAATCTTCGTAAGATTATTTGGTCCTATAAAAGGAAATCGTTAGTTTTGGTCAAACATTCTTGGTATTCCATCAATTTTCGAAAGATTGGTCTATTCTAATCACAATAATCGATAGTTTTGGTCAAACATTCTTGGACTTCTATCAATCTTCGAAAGATTTTTCGGCCCTATAAAAGGAAATCGATAGTCTTGGTGAATCGTTCTTGGAATTTCAGGAATCTTCGAAAGATTGTTTGGTTTTTAAAAAAGAGAATCGATAGTTTTGATATGTAATTCTTGAAATTAAATCAATCTTCGAAAGATTATTCGGTCCTATAAAATTAAATCGATAGTTTTGGTCAAACATTCTTGGACTTCCATTAATTTTCGAAAGATTATTTGGTCCTATAAAAGGAAATCGATAGTTTTGGTCAAACATTCTTGGTATTCCATCAATTTTCGAAAGATTGGTCTGTTCAATCACGGTAATTGATAGTTTTGGTCAAACATTCTTGGTATTCCATCAATCTTCGAAGGTTTGGTGAGTTCTAATAACGGGAATCGATAGTTTTGGTAAAAAATTCTTGGAATTCCATCACTCTTCGCAAGTTTATTGGGTCCTATAAAAGGAAATCGATAGTTTTGGTCAAACATTCTTGGTATTCCATCAATCTTCGAAGGTTTGGTCGGTTCTAAAAACGGGAAACGAAAGTTTTGGTCAATTATTCTTAGAATTCTATCAATCTTCGAAATATTATTCGGTCGATTGAAAGGAAATCGATAACTTTGGTTAAACAATTTCGGAATTCGATCAATCTTCGAAAGATTATTCGGTCCTATAAAAGGAAATCGACTGTTTTGGTCAAAAATTCTTGGTATTCCATCAATCTTCGAAGGTTTGGTCTATTCTAATCACGATAATCGATAGTTTTGGTCAAACATTCTTGGTATTATATCAATCTTCGATGGTTTGGTCGGTTCTAATAACGGGAATCGATAGTTTTGGTCAAACATTCTTGGTATTCCATCAATCTACGAAATATTATTCGGTCAATTATAAGGAAATCGATAACTTTGGTTAAACATTTTCGGAATTCTATCAATCTTCGATAGATTATTCGGTCTTATAAAAGGAAATCGATAGTTTTGTCAAACATTCTTGGTATTCCATCACTCTTCGAAGGTTTGGTCGGTTCTAATAACGGGAATCGTTAATTATTGTAAAACATTCTTGGAATTGCATTAATCTTCGAAAGATTATTCGGTCAATTGAAAGGAAATCGATAACTTTGGTTAAACATTCTCGGAATTCTATCAATCTTCGAAAGATTTTTCGGACCTATAAAAGGAAATCGATAGTCTTTTTGAAACATTCTTGGAATTTCATCAATCTTCGAAAGATTGTCTGGTTTTAAGAAAGCGAATCGATAGTTTTGATCTGTAACTCTTGGTATTCGTTCAATCTTCGTAAGATTTTTTGGTCCTATAAAAGGAAATCGTTAGTTTTGGTGAAACATTCTTGGTATTCCATCAATTTTCGAAAGATTGGTCTATTCTAATCACGATAATCGATAGTTTTGGTCAAACATTCTTGGTATTATATCAATCTTCGATGGTTTGGTCGGTTCTAATAACGGGAATCGATTGTTTTGGTCAAACATTCTTAGAATTCTATCAATCTTCGAAATATTATTCGGTCGATTGAAAGGAAATCGATAACTTTGTTTAATCATTTTCAGAATTCTATCAATCTTCGAAAGATTATTCGGTCCTATAAAAGGAAATCGATAGTTTTGGTCAAACATTCTTGGTATTCCATCAATCTTCGATGGTTTGGTCGGTTCTAATAACGGGAATCGATTGTTTTGGTCAAACATTCTTAGAATTCTATCTATCTTCGAAATATTATTCGGTTGATTGAAAGGAAATCGATAACTTTGGTTAAACAATTTCGGAATTCTATCAATCTCCGAAAGATTTTTCTGACTTATAAAAGGAAATCGATAGTTTTGGTCAAACATTCTTAGAATTTCATCAATCTTCGAAAGATTGGTCTGTTCTAATAACGGAAATTGATAGTTTTGGTCAAACATTCTTGGTATTCCATCAATCTACGAAATATTATTCGGTCAATTATTAGGAAATCGATAACTTTGGTTAAACATTTTCGGAATTCTATCAATCTTCGATAGATTATTCGGTCTTATAAAAGGAAATCGATAGTTTTGTCAAACATTCTTGGTATTCCATCACTCTTCGAAGGTTTGGTCGGTTCTAATAACGGGAATCGTTAATTTTTGTAAAACATTCTTGGAATTCCATTAATCTTCGAAAGATTATTCGGTCAATTGAAAGGAAATCGATAACTTTGGTTAAACATTCTCGGAATTCTATCAATCTTCGAAAGATTTTTCGGACCTATAAAAGGAAATCGATAGTCTTGGTGAAACATTCTTGGAATTTCATCAATCTTCGAAAGATTGTCTGGTTTTAAGAAAGCGAATCGATAGTTTTGATCTGTAACTCTTGGTATTCGTTCAATCTTCGTAAGATTTTTTGGTCCTATAAAAGGAAATCGTTAGTGTTGGTCAAACATTCTTGGTATTCCATCAATTTTCGAAAGATTGGTCTATTCTAATCACGATAATCGATAGTTTTGGTCAAACATTCTTGGTATTATATCAATCTTCGATGGTTTGGTCGGTTCTAATAACGGGAATCGATTGTTTTGGTCAAACATTCTTAGAATTCTATCAATCTTCGAAATATTATTCGGTTGATTGAAAGGAAATCGATAACTTTGGTTAAACAATTTCGGAATTCTATCAATCTCCGAAAGATTTTTCTGACTTATAAAAGGAAATCGATAGTTTTGGTCAAACATTCTTAGAATTTCATCAATCTTCGAAAGATTGGTCTGTTCTAATCACGGGAATCGATAGTTTTGGTCAAACATTCTTGGTATTCCATCAATCTTCGAAGGTTTGGTCGGTACTAATAACGGGAATCGATAGTTTTGGTCAATTATTCTTAGAATTCTATCAATCTTCGAAATATTATTCGGTCGATTGAAAGGAAATCGATAACTTTGGTTAAACAATTTCGGAATTCGATCAATCTTCGAAAGATTATTAGGTCCTATAAAAGGAAATCGATAGTTTTGGTCAAAAATTCTTGGTATTCCATCAATCTTCGAAGGTTTGGTCGGTTCTAATAACGGAAATTGATAGTTTTGGTCAAACATTCTTGGTATTCCATCAATCTACGAAATATTATTCGGTCAATTATAAGGAAATCGATAACTTTGGTTAAACATTTTCGGAATTCTATCAATCTTCGATAGATTATTCGGTCTTATAAAAGGAAATCGATAGTTTTGTCAAACATTCTTGGTATTCCATCACTCTTCGAAGGTTTGGTCGGTTCTAATAACGGGAATCGTTAATTATTGTAAAACATTCCTGGAATTCCATTAATCTTCGAAAGATTATTCGGTCAATTGAAAGGAAATCGATAACTTTGGTTAAACATTCTCGGAATTCTATCAATCTTCGATAGATAATTCGGTCTTATAAAAGGAAATCGATAGTTTTGTCAAACATTCTTGGTATTCCATCAATCTTCGAAGGTTTGGTCGGTTCTAATAACGGGAATCGTTATATTTTGTAAAACATTCTTGGAATTCCATTAATCTTCGAAAGATTATTCGGTCAATTGAAAGAAAATCGATAACTTTGGTTAAACATTCTCGGAATTCTATCAATCTTCGAAAGATTTTTCGGACCTATAAAAGGAAATCGATAGTCTTTTTGAAACATTCTTGGAATTTCATCAATCTTCGAAAGATTGTCTGGTTTTATGAAAGCGAATCGATAGTTTTGATCTGTAACTCTTGGTATTCGTTCAATCTTCGTAAGATTTTTTGGTCCTATAAAAGGAAATCGTTAGTTTTGGTCAAACATTCTTGGTATTCCATCAATTTTCGAAAGATTGGTCTATTCTAATCACGATAATCGATAGTTTTGGTCAAACATTCTTGGTATTCCATCAATCTTCGATGGTTTGGTCGGTTCTAATAACGGGAATCGATTGTTTTGGTCAAACATTCTTAGAATTCTATCTATCTTCGAAATATTATTCGGTTGATTGAAAGGAAATCGATAACTTTGGTTAAACAATTTCGGAATTCTATCAATCTCCGAAAGATTTTTCTGACTTATAAAAGGAAATCGATAGTTTTGGTCAAACATTCTTAGAATTTCATCAATCTTCGAAAGATTGGTCTGTTCTAATAACGGAAATTGATAGTTTTGGTCAAACATTCTTGGTATTCCATCAATCTACGAAATATTATTCGGTCAATTATAAGGAAATCGATAACTTTGGTTAAACATTTTCGGAATTCTATCAATCTTCGATAGATTATTCGGTCTTATAAAAGGAAATCGATAGTTTTGTCAAACATTCTTGGTATTCCATCACTCTTCGAAGGTTTGGTCGGTTCTAATAACGGGAATCGTTAATTTTTGTAAAACATTCTTGGAATTCCATTAATCTTCGAAAGATTATTCGGTCAATTGAAAGGAAATCGATAACTTTGGTTAAACATTCTCGGAATTCTATCAATCTTCGAAAGATTTTTCGGACCTATAAAAGGAAATCGATAGTCTTGGTGAAACATTCTTGGAATTTCATCAATCTTCGAAAGATTGTCTGGTTTTAAGAAAGCGAATCGATAGTTTTGATCTGTAACTCTTGGTATTCGTTCAATCTTCGTAAGATTTTTTGGTCCTATAAAAGGAAATCGTTAGTGTTGGTCAAACATTCTTGGTATTCCATCAATTTTCGAAAGATTGGTCTATTCTAATCACGATAATCGATAGTTTTGGTCAAACATTCTTGGTATTATATCAATCTTCGATGGTTTGGTCGGTTCTAATAACGGGAATCGATTGTTTTGGTCAAACATTCTTAGAATTCTATCAATCTTCGAAATATTATTCGGTTGATTGAAAGGAAATCGATAACTTTGGTTAAACAATTTCGGAATTCTATCAATCTCCGAAAGATTTTTCTGACTTATAAAAGGAAATCGATAGTTTTGGTCAAACATTCTTAGAATTTCATCAATCTTCGAAAGATTGGTCTGTTCTAATCACGGGAATCAATAGTTTTGGTCAAACATTCTTGGTATTCCATCAATCTTCGAAGGTTTGGTCGGTACTAATAACGGGAATCGATAGTTTTGGTCAATTATTCTTAGAATTCTATCAATCTTCGAAATATTATTCGGTCGATTGAAAGGAAATCGATAACTTTGGTTAAACAATTTCGGAATTCGATCAATCTTCGAAAGATTATTAGGTCCTATAAAAGGAAATCGATAGTTTTGGTCAAAAATTCTTGGTATTCCATCAATCTTCGAAGGTTTGGTCGGTTCTAATAACGGAAATTGATAGTTTTGGTCAAACGTTCTTGGTATTCCATCAATCTACGAAATATTATTCGGTCAATTATAAGGAAATCGATAACTTTGGTTAAACATTTTCGGAATTCTATCAATCTTCGATAGATTATTCGGTCTTATAAAAGGAAATCGATAGTTTTGTCAAACATTCTTGGTATTCCATCACTCTTCGAAGGTTTGGTCGGTTCTAATAAAGGGAATCGTTAATTATTGTAAAACATTCCTGGAATTCCATTAATCTTCGAAAGATTATTCGGTCAATTGAAAGGAAATCGATAACTTTGGTTAAACATTCTCGGAATTCTATCAATCTTCGATAGATAATTCGGTCTTATAAAAGGAAATCGATAGTTTTGTCAAACATTCTTGGTATTCCATCAATCTTCGAAGGTTTGGTCGGTTCTAATAACGGGAATCGTTATATTTTGTAATACATTCTTGGAATTCCATTAATCTTCGAAAGATTATTCGGTCAATTGAAAGAAAATCGATAACTTTGGTTAAACATTCTCGGAATTCTATCAATCTTCGAAAGATTTTTCGGACCTATAAAAGGAAATCGATAGTCTTTTTGAAACATTCTTGGAATTTCATCAATCTTCGAAAGATTGTCTGGTTTTAAGAAAGCGAATCGATAGTTTTGATCTGTAACTCTTGGTATTCGTTCAATCTTCGTAAGATTTTTTGGTCCTATAAAAGGAAATCGTTAGTTTTGGTCAAACATTCTTGGTATTCCATCAATTTTCGAAAGATTGGTCTATTCTAATCACGATAATCGATAGTTTTGGTCAAACATTCTTGGTATTATATCAATCTTCGATGGTTTGGTCGGTTCTAATAACGGGAATCGATTGTTTTGGTCAAACATTCTTAGAATTCTATCAATCTTCGAAATATTATTCGGTCGATTGAAAGGAAATCGATAAATTTGTTTAATCATTTTCGGAATTCTATCAATCTTCGAAAGATTATTCGGTCCTATAAAAGGAAATCGATAGTTTTGGTCAAACATTCTTGGTATTCCATCAATCTTCGAAGGTTTGGTCGGTTCTGATAACGGGAATCGATAGTTTTGGTCAATTTTTCTTAGAATTCTATCAATCTTCGAAATATTATTCGGTTGATTGAAAGGAAATCGATAACTTTTGTTAAACAATTTCGGAATTCTATCAATCTCCGAAAGATTTTTCTGACTTATAAAAGGAAATCGATAGTTTTGGTCAAACATTCTTAGAATTTCATCAATCTTCGAAAGATTGGTCTGTTCTAATCACGGGAATCAATAGTTTTGGTCAAACATTCTTGGTATTCCATCAATCTTCGAAGGTTTGGTCGGTACTAATAACGGGAATCGATAGTTTTGGTCAATTATTCTTAGAATTCTATCAATCTTCGAAATATTATTCGGTCGATTGAAAGGAAATCGATAACTTTGGTTAAACAATTTCGGAATTCGATCAATCTTCGAAAGATTATTAGGTCCTATAAAAGGAAATCGATAGTTTTGGTCAAAAATTCTTGGTATTCCATCAATCTTCGAAGGTTTGGTCGGTTCTAATAACGGAAATTGATAGTTTTGGTCAAACATTCTTGGTATTCCATCAATCTACGAAATATTATTCGGTCAATTATAAGGAAATCGATAACTTTGGTTAAACATTTTCGGAATTCTATCAATCTTCGATAGATTATTCGGTCTTATAAAAGGAAATCGATAGTTTTGTCAAACATTCTTGGTATTCCATCACTCTTCGAAGGTTTGGTCGGTTCTAATAACGGGAATCGTTAATTATTGTAAAACATTCTTGGAATTGCATTAATCTTCGAAAGATTATTCGGTCAATTGAAAGGAAATCGATAACTTTGGTTAAACATTCTCGGAATTCTATCAATCTTCGATAGATAATTCGGTCTTATAAAAGGAAATCGATAGTTTTGTCAAACATTCTTGGTATTCCATCAATCTTCGAAGGTTTGGTCGGTTCTAATAACGGGAATCGTTATATTTTGTAAAACATTCTTGGAATTCCATTAATCTTCGAAAGATTATTCGGTCAATTGAAAGAAAATCGATAACTTTGGTTAAACATTCTCGGAATTCTATCAATCTTCGAAAGATTTTTCGGACCTATAAAAGGAAATCGATAGTCTTTTTGAAACATTCTTGGAATTTCATCAATCTTCGAAAGATTGTCTGGTTTTAAGAAAGCGAATCGATAGTTTTGATCTGTAACTCTTGGTATTCGTTCAATCTTCGTAAGATTTTTTGGTCCTATAAAAGGAAATCGTTAGTTTTGGTCAAACATTCTTGGTATTCCATCAATTTTCGAAAGATTGGTCTATTCTAATCACGATAATCGATAGTTTTGGTCAAACATTCTTGGTATTATATCAATCTTCGATGGTTTGGTCGGTTCTAATAACGGGAATCGATTGTTTTGGTCAAACATTCTTAGAATTCTATCAATTTTCGAAATATTATTCGGTCGATTGAAAGGAAATCGATAAATTTGTTTAATCATTTTCGGAATTCTATCAATCTTCGAAAGATTATTCGGTCCTATAAAAGGAAATCGATAGTTTTGGTCAAACATTCTTGGTATTCCATCAATCTTCGAAGGTTTGGTCGGTTCTGATAACGGGAATCGATAGTTTTGGTCAATTATTCTTAGAATTCTATCAATCTTCGAAATATTATTCGGTTGATTGAAAGGAAATCGATAACTTTTGTTAAACAATTTCGGAATTCTATCAATCTCCGAAAGATTTTTCTGACTTATAAAAGGAAATCGATAGTTTTGGTCAAACATTCTTAGAATTTCATCAATCTTCGAAAGATTGGTCTGTTCTAATCACGGGAATCAATAGTTTTGGTCAAACATTCTTGGTATTCCATCAATCTTCGAAGGTTTGGTCGGTACTAATAACGGGAATCGATAATTTTGGTCAATTATTCTTAGAATTCTATCAATCTTCGAAATATTATTCGGTCGATTGAAAGGAAATCGATAACTTTGGTTAAACAATTTCGGAATTCGATCAATCTTCGAAAGATTATTAGGTCCTATAAAAGGAAATCGATAGTTTTGGTCAAAAATTCTTGGTATTCCATCAATCTTCGAAGGTTTGGTCGGTTCTAATAACGGAAATTGATAGTTTTGGTCAAACATTCTTGGTATTCCATCAATCTACGAAATATTATTCGGTCAATTATAAGGAAATCGATAACTTTGGTTAAACATTTTCGGAATTCTATCAATCTTCGATAGATTATTCGGTCTTATAAAAGGAAATCGATAGTTTTGTCAAACATTCTTGGTATTCCATCAATCTTCGAAGGTTTGGTCGGTTCTAATAACGGGAATCGTTAATTATTGTAAAACATTCTTGGAATTCCATTAATCTTCGAAAGATTATTCGGTCAATTGAAAGGAAATCGATAACTTTGGTTAAACATTCTCGGAATTCTATCAATCTTCGATAGATAATTCGGTCTTATAAAAGGAAATCGATAGTTTTGTCAAACATTCTTGGTATTCCATTCTAACGAATAGAAGTTTCTTTGGGGCGAGAGGAGAAATAAACTGATTGTTTTGATAAAAATCAATTAAAAATCGTCAGATTTAATTCTAAGTGACGTGTGGCAATTAAATTATAAATTTCAGCTCATGGTTAGTAATTCACAATCATACTCAACAAATATACAAATTGATCTTCAATCGACGATCTTCAATGGAGCTAATCTCATCTTCGTACAGATCCGATTCGAGCATTAAACATCCCATTGATTCGTCCTTAATTAACAGTAGTAGCTGGTCATGTCCACGCTACAGCCTATCGGCCAGGTTGCCTTTATAACATACATATTTCGCCATAATAAATTTACAATTCACAAAAGAATAACAATAGTTTGGAAAGAAATTCACAATAAGAAAATACTCACAAAAATTAATTTGAACATCAGTTCAAATTACAAAGGTACGCAGATCCGCATCAAGCGTGCGTCATTCGTGGACATGGCCCGTCGTGGCCATTCCACCTTCAATGAGCTACGTGCTGCACTCGGCCAGACACGCACTCCTAATGCCAGGCTTGAGCATTCGCTCTTGCCGGCTCACCAACATTCTAATAGTGAATTACAAATATTTCCAAACATATCCCTCAGATGGCGAAACATATCAATCATACAAGAAATTAAACGAGTGATATACAATTACTCGTTACACCATCAATCTTCGAAGGTTTGGTCGGTTCTAATAACGGGAATCGTTATATTTTGTAAAACATTCTTGGAATTCCATTAATCTTCGAAAGATTATTCGGTCAATTGAAAGAAAATCGATAACTTTGGTTAAACATTCTCGGAATTCTATCAATCTTCGAAAGATTTTTCGGACCTATAAAAGGAAATCGATAGTCTTTTTGAAACATTCTTGGAATTTCATCAATCTTCGAAAGATTGTCTGGTTTTAAGAAAGCGAATCGATAGTTTTGATCTGTAACTCTTGGTATTCGTTCAATCTTCGTAAGATTTTTTGGTCCTATAAAAGGAAATCGTTAGTTTTGGTCAAACATTCTTGGTATTCCATCAATTTTCGAAAGATTGGTCTATTCTAATCACGATAATCGATAGTTTTGGTCAAACATTCTTGGTATTATATCAATCTTCGATGGTTTGGTCGGTTCTAATAACGGGAATCGATTGTTTTGGTCAAACATTCTTAGAATTCTATCAATCTTCGAAATATTATTCGGTCGATTGAAAGGAAATCGATAAATTTGTTTAATCATTTTCGGAATTCTATCAATCTTCGAAAGATTATTCGGTCCTATAAAAGGAAATCGATAGTTTTGGTCAAACATTCTTGGTATTCCATCAATCTTCGAAGGTTTGGTCGGTTCTGATAACTGGAATCGATAGTTTTGGTCAATTATTCTTAGAATTCTATCAATCTTCGAAATATTATTCGGTTGATTGAAAGGAAATCGATAACTTTTGTTAAACAATTTCGGAATTCTATCAATCTCCGAAAGATTTTTCTGACTTATAAAAGGAAATCGATAGTTTTGGTCAAACATTCTTAGAATTTCATCAATCTTCGAAAGATTGGTCTGTTCTAATCACGGGAATCAATAGTTTTGGTCAAACATTCTTGGTATTCCATCAATCTTCGAAGGTTTGGTCGGTACTAATAACGGGAATCGATAGTTTTGGTCAATTATTCTTAGAATTCTATCAATCTTCGAAATATTATTCGGTCGATTGAAAGGAAATCGATAACTTTGGTTAAACAATTTCGGAATTCGATCAATCTTCGAAAGATTATTAGGTCCTATAAAAGGAAATCGATAGTTTTGGTCAAAAATTCTTGGTATTCCATCAATCTTCGAAGGTTTGGTTGGTTCTAATAACGGAAATTGATAGTTTTGGTCAAACATTCTTGGTATTCCATCAATCTACGAAATATTATTCGGTCAATTATAAGGAAATCGATAACTTTGGTTAAACATTTTCGGAATTCTATCAATCTTCGATAGATTTTTCGGTCTTATAAAAGGAAATCGATAGTTTTGTCAAACATTCTTGGTATTCCATCACTCTTCGAAGGTTTGGTCGGTTCTAATAACGGGAATCGTTAATTTTTGTAAAACATTCTTGGAATTCCATTAATCTTCGAAAGATTATTCGGTCAATTGAAAGGAAATCGATAACTTTGGTTAAACATTCTCGGAATTCTATCAATCTTCGAAAGATTTTTCGGACCTATAAAAGGAAATCGATAGTCTTGGTGAAACATTCTTGGAATTTCATCAATCTTCGAAAGATTGTCTGGTTTTAAGAAAGCGAATCGATAGTTTTCATCTGTAACTCTTGGTATTCGTTCAATCTTCGAAAGATTATTAGGTCCTATAAAAGGAAATCGATAGTTTTGGTCAAAAATTCTTGGTATTCCATCAATCTTCGAAGGTTTGGTCGGTTCTAATAACGGAAATTGATAGTTTTGGTCAAACATTCTTGGTATTCCATCAATCTACGAAATATTATTCGGTCAATTATAAGGAAATCGATAACTTTGGTTAAACATTTTCGGAATTCTATCAATCTTCGATAGATTATTCGGTCTTATAAAAGGAAATCGATAGTTTTGTCAAACATTCTTGGTATTCCATCACTCTTCGAAGGTTTGGTCGGTTCTAATAACGGGAATCGTTAATTATTGTAAAACATTCTTGGAATTCCATTAATCTTCGAAAGATTATTCGGTCAATTGAAAGGAAATCGATAACTTTGGTTAAACATTCTCGGAATTCTATCAATCTTCGAAAGATTATTAGGTCCTATAAAAGGAAATCGATAGTTTTGGTCAAAAATTCTTGGTATTCCATCAATCTTCGAAGGTTTGGTCGGTTCTAATAACGGAAATTGATAGTTTTGGTCAAACATTCTTGGTATTCCATCAATCTACGAAATATTATTCGGTCAATTATAAGGAAATCGATAACTTTGGTTAAACATTTTCGGAATTCTATCAATCTTCGATAGATAATTCGGTCTTATAAAAGGAAATCGATAGTTTTGTCAAACATTCTTGGTATTCCATCAATCTTCGAAGGTTTGGTCGGTTCTAATAACGGGAATCGTTATATTTTGTAAAACATTCTTGGAATTCCATTAATCTTCGAAAGATTATTCGGTCAATTGAAAGAAAATCGATAACTTTGGTTAAACATTCTCGGAATTCTATCAATCTTCGAAAGATTTTTCGGACCTATAAAAGGAAATCGATAGTCTTTTTGAAACATTCTTGGAATTTCATCAATCTTCGAAAGATTGTCTGGTTTTAAGAAAGCGAATCGATAGTTTTGATCTGTAACTCTTGGTATTCGTTCAATCTTCGTAAGATTTTTTGGTCCTATAAAAGGAAATCGTTAGTTTTGGTCAAACATTCTTGGTATTCCATCAATTTTCGAAAGATTGGTCTATTCTAATCACGATAATCGATAGTTTTGGTCAAACATTCTTGGTATTATATCAATCTTCGATGGTTTGGTCGGTTCTAATAACGGGAATCGATTGTTTTGGTCAAACATTCTTAGAATTCTATCAATCTTCGAAATATTATTCGGTCGATTGAAAGGAAATCGATAAATTTGTTTAATCATTTTCAGAATTCTATCAATCTTCGAAAGATTATTCGGTCCTATAAAAGGAAATCGATAGTTTTGGTCAAACATTCTTGGTATTCCATCAATCTTCGAAGGTTTGGTCGGTTCTGATAACGGGAATCGATAGTTTTGGTCAATTATTCTTAGAATTCTATCAATCTTTGAAATATTATTCGGTTGATTGAAAGGAAATCGATAACTTTTGTTAAACAATTTCGGAATTCTATCAATCTCCGAAAGATTTTTCTGACTTATAAAAGGAAATCGATAGTTTTGGTCAAACATTCTTAGAATTTTATCAATCTTCGAAAGATTGGTCTGTTCTAATCACGGGAATCAATAGTTTTGGTCAAACATTCTTGGTATTCCATCAATCTTCGAAGGTTTGGTCGGTACTAATAACGGGAATCGATAATTTTGGTCAATTATTCTTAGAATTCTATCAATCTTCGAAATATTATTCGGTCGATTGAAAGGAAATCGATAACTTTGGTTAAACAATTTCGGAATTCGATCAATCTTCGAAAGATTATTAGGTCCTATAAAAGGAAATCGATAGTTTTGGTCAAAAATTCTTGGTATTCCATCAATCTTCGAAGGTTTGGTCGGTTCTAATAACGGAAATTGATAGTTTTGGTCAAACATTCTTGGTATTCCATCAATCTACGAAATATTATTCGGTCAATTATAAGGAAATCGATAACTTTGGTTAAACATTTTCGGAATTCTATCAATCTTCGATAGATTATTCGGTCTTATAAAAGGAAATCGATAGTTTTGTCAAACATTCTTGGTATTCCATCAATCTTCGAAGGTTTGGTCGGTTCTAATAACGGGAATCGTTAATTATTGTAAAACATTCTTGGAATTCCATTAATCTTCGAAAGATTATTCGGTCAATTGAAAGGAAATCGATAACTTTGGTTAAACATTCTCGGAATTCTATCAATCTTCGATAGATAATTCGGTCTTATAAAAGGAAATCGATAGTTTTGTCAAACATTCTTGGTATTCCATTCTAACGAATAGAAGTTTCTTTGGGGCGAGAGGAGAAATAAACTGATTGTTTTGATAAAAATCAATTAAAAATCGTCAGATTTAATTCTAAGTGACGTGTGGCAATTAAATTATAAATTTCAGCTCATGGTTAGTAATTCACAATCATACTCAACAAATATACAAATTGATCTTCAATCGACGATCTTCAATGGAGCTAATCTCATCTTCGTACAGATCCGATTCGAGCATTAAACATCCCATTGATTCGTCCTTAATTAACAGTAGTAGCTGGTCATGTCCACGCTACAGCCTATCGGCCAGGTTGCCTTTATAACATACATATTTCGCCATAGTAAATTTGCAATTCACAAAAGAATAATAATAGTTTGGAAAGAAATTCACAATAAGAAAATACTCACAAAAATTAATTTGAACATCAGTTCAAATTACAAAGGTACGCAGATCCGCATCAAGCGTGCGTCATTCGTGGACATGGCCCGTCGTGGCCATTCCACCTTCAATGAGCTACGTGCTGCACTCGGCCAGACACGCACTCCTAATGCCAGGCTTGAGCATTCGCTCTTGCCGGCTCACAAACATTCTAATAGTGAATTACAAATATTTCCAAACATATCCCTCAGATGGCGAAACATATCAATCATACAAGAAATTAAACGAGTGATATACAATTACTCGTTACACTCCTCCCCCGAGAAAAATAATTTTCACAGAAAATTATTACTGTGTCACATCAGTTCAACGCCGAAATTTTGATCAACTAATTTAAAATCTCAATCAGCAAATTCGTGCTCCTTTTAATGTTCGGCCCAACTCTCGTCATCTGGTTGATGCGATTTGAAACCCTGCCCGTTCTCAATCCGACTCTTGCGCGATATCAACGGGACAGGCGTTCTCAGGGAACCATCCAACACAGATTAGAGCAGCTTGCAACCGCAACACTCTATACAACACAAAATCCGCAAATTGTACCAGAAGGGCACTTGGGGGTCTACGCCAATCTATAGGGATGTCGGTTGTCTAGGGGGGATCTTGATCGCTTGGGGGAATAATCTAGTCGCGGTACGAACAACTACAGAGAACGTAGGTAGTAAAATGACAAATTAAACAAACAGGATTAATCTGAGCAAAAATGAATTAATATTTAATCAATTTATTTGAACACTTAATTGAGATCTCACTGCTTTACTCTTAAAACTCTAACTCTACTTGACAAACTTTGAACTATATCTCAGACTTTCAGGTTTCTTGTTTCACAATTGACTCTCTCTAATCACAATCTGAATTACTTTCCGCGAATTCACACTCTGCTCTGCCCTTACATACCCGCCTTATCACGTTTTCTCAGGGAAAAACCACCGCTAGCCGCGAGAAGGAACACACACGTCCGTCTCCTTTCGCAGCCAGAAGCCAAGAGAGAGACGCGGCGGAAGCGTCATGACGCTATCTCGCAACGGTTATTTCAAACCGCGCGCCGCGCTCTCATTGGCTATTCGGTGGGGCGCGCACTGAGCGCCCCCACCTCTCCCGACCAGCCACGATGTGGTTGAGGGCATCGGGAGAAGTGGGGAGGTAAGGGGCAGAGTCAGACGGAATTACATAAATTAACATCAATTAACTGAAATTATGCCGACAAAATAAACATAAATGTAAAGTACATCGTAAATCAACCGCCGGCCCACGCCGGCGAGCGGGCCGCGGGGCTGGGGGGGCCGTCAGATGGCGCCCTGCCTAACCATTCCGCGCCATTTTGGACGCTTTGTACTTAGGGCTGAAAATACGAGTTCTGGGCTCTTTTGGGGAGCCCAGACTCGCATCACACAGTTATTTGCTCGATATTTAATCAAAACTCAAATAATATGTCAGCGATTTGCCGCTGAGTCTCAAAAAATAAACAAATTTCACGCGGGCTTGGCCGCACCGCGCGCCATGTGGCCGACGCCGCCGCACTTTGGGGCCGTTTTGGGGGGTTTTTGGGTGATGACAGGGGGTGCGCGGGGTGTCTTGTCACGAATTGAATCCCTACCTGTAGCTGAGATTTCATCTGCGGCGTCAAATCACTCATTTCGGGATCTAATCGGCACTTTTATTGACAACACGATGCACTTGGCCGGCTAGCGTCGCTGCTTGGTTTGCACACGGTGCGTTTCCCACGTCTGGCTCGCTAGATGGCGTTGAAGCCAGCCAGGCGCGGGAAACGCGGGCCACGCTTGCCGGCAGTCACCTTATATGCCCCTCCAGAAATTTCCATGGGGAACGCAGTTTCCCATGGAGATTTCTTTTCTCACCCCTGGCCCCCTCGTGACAGCGTGTCGCCCTGCGTCGCTTACTGGGTGTACCAGCGGGCGACCTGGGTCTGTGGGGCCAGCTCATTCACTTGGGGACCCTGGGTGAATGATGGGTTCACCCTGGAGGGGCCAGCAGCTGCGTAGGTCTGGGCCAAGGCCAGACCGAACGCATATGCGCCATCCGCGGGTACATTGATATTGAATGTTGACGAATAATCGTACACAACGACCTGAGCGCCAGGGGGGGCGTTTGCCACCGCCCGCTGCTCAGCCCGATGGGCACCCGCCCTCGCCGGCGGCTGGTCGCCATCCTGGCTCTGGCCTTGCCTCTGCGGGGCTGTCTCTTGCCTTGGCTTTGAGGCAGCCTGGAGCTGCCTTCTCTGTTGGTCCAGTTTATTGGTCAGGAACTTGAGTCGCTTTTCCGCGAAGCGGGCTTTCCTGGCTTGACCCTTGCGTTTCTTGCCGCCCTTCCATCTTCCCTGACCTGCTCCTAAGGGGGCCGCCGCCCCTTCAGCCGTTCCCAGCCGGGGGATAGGCCTTCCCATGGCGGCCTTTGTTGGTGACGACCTGCCCCCTTCGGCGCTGGTCGGGGGTTTGGAAGCGCTCTGTTCTTGCACCCTTGGCGCTGTTGGGGTCTGCGTCGCGGTCTTGCTCGGGCCCCGCTGGATCGGCTGCGTTTTGGGCTGACTCTTTGGGGTGGCTTGCTTGGTTGGTGATGGTACCTTCTCTTTCTTCCTCCTCTGCTGCTGGGCGCCTTCACGTTCTTGCTTCTTTTTCTTGCTAGGCTGAACAGAGTCTCGCTGAGGTTGCGGCTCTGGCCGTTTCTCTGGTGGCTGTCCTTCCTCCGTGGGCGCCTTCTGTGCTTGTCGGGCCGGAGACCACGTCGTACTAGATGTCGTGGTGGGCGAGGCCTTCGCGGTCTGCGGTCGAATCCGCGCTTCATACTTCTTCATCTCTGGAGTGCGGACGGGCACGTATGTGCCAGCCTGAAAAAACAAAAAGGATGTGTTTTAGTACCTCACATAGTCGCCAAAGCGAGCTGGTTCCCTTCTGAGACGCGTAGAGCGTCGCAGAGGGGAGCCACTCGCGATTTCGACCTCTGGGGTTGGTGCGGGTGGGGCAGAGGTGGGGGTCAATTGGTTTAGGGGAAGAGCGACACATAATTCAGTGGGTTTTGTCAGATTCACACGCCTGTGGGCCAGCTGCAAAGCATCGCCCTGGGCATTATCTAACAATTCCGTGCCCATATCCTCCTCTGTCAACTCCTCCGGCTCTTGCAAGGGTTCTTTAGCCCACAATGGCTGTTCGTGGTATTTGCGCAACTGATCCACATTAGCAACCCCTTTCCAATCTCCGGCCAAGGTCTTTAACCTGAACGTGTTCTGGCCGCACTCCTCGCCCAGCAGAAAAGGGCCATCAAATTTTGCGCATAATGATTTCGCAATACCCTTATCTGCCGAGCTGAGGGGGTGGATTTCTCTCAGAACCACGTCACCCACCGCTAAGTCGTGATCAATGCGGCCTGAATTGTACCGCCGTTCGCGCTTTGCGTGTGCGTTTGCCAGTTGAGCTCGCACCAGGCGGTATGTTTCAATTAGCCTTTCCGCCAGGTCGTTGGCGTACTGAGCGTGTGGGCCACTTAGGTCTGGAATTTCAGTCTCCTGTTGCTCCTGGGTTTCTACAAGTTCTGCCGGCCCTTCCCCTGCTGGTACATCTACCAGCGGGGCGAACGGGCTTCGCAGCTCTCTGCCAAATGTCACAAAGGCTGGTGAAAATCCTGTGGACGAATTGATCGCCGTTCTCAGCGCAAACAGTGCTGAGGGCACATATTTTGGCCAGTCCTTATGCTTTTCCAGGAAGGGTCTGATTACAGATTTCAACAGACCGACATATCGCTCAGCAGGATTTCCCTTCGGTCGGTATGGGGAAATAAATTTGACCTTAATCCCCAACCGTTCACAGAATGTTTGGTGTAACTGACCGGCGAACTGTGTCGCATTGTCAGACCTAATTGCCAAGGGAAAACCATATCTACAACAGAAGTCTACCAAATGATTCGCCACTGCAGCTGCCGTGGCTTTCCTGACTGGATAGACTTCCAGGTTTTTGCTGAAATCGTCTACAATCAAGAGCGCATATTCATGATGGCTTGGGCCATGTGGTAGGCGTCCTATAAAATCTACGGACAACTCTTCGTAAGGTGCCTTTGGCAACCTTGAGGCCATAAAGCCTTGGGGTGGAGAATTCCGCGGACGAAACCGCTGACACTCATGACACCCCTTGACATAATCCTTGACATCCTGCTCGCATTTGCGCCATGTAAAGTGGGCCAGCACTCGCTGCAATGTGCGTTTCACTCCACCATGGCCTGCCAATTGGTGATCATGGCATGCGCGCAGGACCCATTTGCGTAACAGTGGTGGGACTAAGACACAAGTCACCCCAGTGGACATTTTCTTCAGCACCACCTGGTGGTCATGTAACATGAATCCTTTCTGGGTCAAATCCTCGTCACCGTTCAACAACCTGTCACGCAAAGAACACAACTCTTCATCCAACTGTTGAGCTTCAGCCCACATTAAGACATTTGTCAGGTCAGGAATGTCTCTCTGTACCGTGAACAATACAGCCGGAGGAGGGTCAGTTTGGGGTTGTCCCTTGTTTTGTGGGGAACAGCGTTGGCACGAATGCTGTGGCGTTCCCACCTCCTCCACTGCAAATCTCAGCCTGGGCTCGATTCCAGGGTCGTCAATGGGGACAACATCGTTCACCCAATAGACGTCTGGCGCAGGGTCTGGGCTTATTGGAGCCCTGGATAAGGCGTCACTAACCTGCATTTTCGTGCCTTTCCTGTGAGTGACCAGGCCATTAATGTGCATCAGGCGCAACACCCATCTGTGCAGCCGCCCAGTTGGCTCTGCAATGCTCATCATAGTCTTAAGAGCTTGATGGTCAGTCTCAATAATTACATAGGCCAGATCAATATACTTATGCATTTTCTGCGCTCCCCAAACCACAGCCAAACATTCTAGCTCGGTGATGCACATCTTTGACTCTGCTGGAGTTAGAGTGCGGGAGGCAAACGCAATTGGCCTGCGACCTAGGTCACTTTCTTGCATAAGGGCGACTCCTAAGCCTGCTTTACTTGCATCTGTTTGCAAGATAAAGGGCTCGTTCCAATCTGGGAGGGCTGTGAGGGCTGTTTCAGCCAGCGCCTTTTTTAGGCGCATGAAACTCTCCTCATGGACTGGTTGCCACGCCCACTTGGCGCCCTTGTGGGTCAATAAGTACAGTGGCTGGGCCATTTGGGCAAAGTTTTCGACCAAAGATCTGAAATACCCAACCATGCCTAAGAATCTCAAGACACCTTTAGCGTCCTTGGGAGGTGGCATGAGTTCAATTGCCGCCACCTTTGCTGGGTCTGGGAACAGTTCCCCTGACCTTACAATGTGACCCAGTACTTTCACCTCCGCCCTCGCCAACTGCACTTTCTCAGGGTGGATGGTGTACCCTGCTTTCTGCAATTGGGCAAACACCTGGGCTAGGTGTTGAACATGCTCCTTGATTGAATTGGAGTAAATGAAAATGTCATCAATGTAGGAATACGTGAATGACTCACAACCTTGTAAAGCCATCAGCAGGGCTCGCACATAGGTAAATCCGCTGCCTGCCAGGCCAAATGGCATCTTTTTGAAGCGGAACTGGCCAAAGGGCGTGTTGAACGCTGACAAATCGCGACAATGTTCCGCCAAAAAGAGCTGTAAATAGCCAGATGTGGCGTCAATCACTGTGTACACTTTTGCGCCTCCCATCCTTGCAAAAGCGTGATCAATTCTAGGGATCTCACATGGAGTCACCTCAGACATGGCGTTTAATTGGCGGTAGTCAATCGCCAACCTAAACTTGGGTTTCTCTGGTGTCGAGCCAGATTTCTCTACCAAGACAGGTGCGCTGCCAAAGGGCGACATGCAAGGCTCAATTGCCCCAAACTCCAGCATTTTCTTGACTTCTGTCTCTAAAGCAGCATGCTTCCTGGGATTCAGAAGGCGTGGCGGAGCCATGAAAGGTTTCGCGCCTGGTTTCAGGGAGATTTCATGCTCCAACAGAGTAACTG
This sequence comes from Cloeon dipterum, assembly GCF_949628265.1. Lineage (NCBI taxonomy): Eukaryota > Metazoa > Arthropoda > Insecta > Ephemeroptera > Baetidae > Cloeon > Cloeon dipterum. The sequence continues at coordinate 941,134 of NC_088790.1, read as the reverse complement.
TCCCAGGTATTTCTGAGAAGAGGCCTAATTGTTCGTACTGGTCTACCACACTCATAATGGCAAACTTCTCTTCCTGAGAGCCGACCATGTTGGTGAATGCGTCTTGGCTCCAAGCCACGAAATGGCACTCATTTTCAACTTGGCCGTTCCTAGACCTGACAAAAGGGATCCTTGAGTCTGGGATCTTATCAAATCCCCAAGCTCGGTCGGCCATAAACAGGTTAATCCCCGCCAGGGCCATAAAATCTCTGCCCAACAAGAGCAGACTGTAATCTAGTGGGGCCACCATCATAGTCAGCTCGACCTGGTGTCCTAGGAATAGGACTCTCACATCACAGACATGAGATGCCGCTGTTTCCCCTGCAATTGTGAAGACATTTGTCTCTGTCTTTCGCGGGGTAACATTCAGTCTCTCCGCTAGTGGGGCAGAAATGACACTCATATCTGCTCCTGAATCTAGGAGTGCGATCATTGAATGATGGTTAATCAAAACCACCATTGTTGGCGCACATGCTCGAGCCTCTTGTTTGAGTTGCTCAACCGACCACATTCTGACTTTTCCCTCGCGTATTGTACTCTGGGGAGCAGTCTCACAGTTTTCTGTGGTTACATTTGTGGTTTCTCCCTCTCTTTTGGGGTGTGTTTTGGCAGCCTTTCTCGCTGCCGCCAGGATTTCTGAGGCTGTCTGTTTGGACGAGCTCTCGCACCACCCCGCGTCGTCCTCGTCCTGCTCCTCGCAGTCTAAACCGTCGGTATCCGACGCGCATACATGGATCCTGTAAAGACGCTCTTCTCTCTCGTCCTCAGCAGCTGACGTGTCTGATTGCGAGTCAGAGTGGTCATACAGGTATCTAACATCTTCTTCCACTAGCCGCTCCTCCTCTCTCTCGCCTTCCATTCCTGGTCGGCTGAGAGTAAAGAAGGTTACATTTGTGCGTGCTGGGGAAGGGCTTCTGGACTGGCTTCGAGCTCGCCAATCATGGGAGGTCTTATCAGAACCTTGGTTGTTCCATCCGAAAGACGGTGCTGGTGAGCGCCATCTTGGACGTTGTTCAGGGCCCGCTGAGCCAGCTTCAAAGCTTACTGCTCGCGGGCCCTGTCCGCGTTTTTTGGACTCAGTTGGCTGGAGTTGAGGTCTGGGCAGTTCTTGGCCATGTGCCCCATCCCCTTACAGTTATAGCACTTGAGTGGCTGTGCGTATTGGCGGCCGTCCTGTGACGTACCACCTGGAGATTTGGGTCTTGCCCCTCCAGGTTGGTAGGTTGGTGTTTGCACAGGAAACTGGGGAAGTGGTTTCATTACTGGCGCACTCAACTTGTCATGGGGGGACACCAAGCTAGGGTCAGGTATATCCCCTACAAAGGGCCTGTAGTGCTTCTGGTGCCATACCTGGCCGTCAATATGGGCGGCCTGCCTCATCATATCAGATAGTGACACAAAGGAGTACATATCCATGAGGCGGTTGTATTGTGGGTTCACGTTCTGAACCACATGAGCCACTTGATCAGCGTCAGACGCCTGCGAATGGGCTAGCTTGAATGCGTGCGCCATCACCGTTACATAGTCAGCCAGGGTCTCGTCTGGGAACTGAGTCCTTTTAAACAAAAAGTCTCGCATTTTTGACACATGCCCAGGACTCGTATACTTTTCTAAAAACGCTCTCTCAAAGGAGGCGAAGGTGCCATCCAGGAACCCTAACGCTACGTCATACCAGAGTCTAGCTTCCCCAATCAGGGAGAACTGCAATTGCTGGTAACATGCGACATCCAGGGATAAACCCTGGAACTGCGCAGCGTACTGCTTCAAATCTAGCAGGAAGTCGAATGGAGACTTCGTGTCGCCCCGCCCACTGAACATGGGTTGGGGCAGCTTTTTTGCCATTTGAGGGGTGGCGGGGCCTGCAGCCACATACGGCTGCATTGGCATTGGTAGAGGGAGCCCTGGGTTTACAACTGTGCCCAAGCCGGCATTTGGTTGGGTCAGGGTTGCCCCTATGCCCCGCCCCCCTACTCCACTGGCACCCCCTGACAAATTTGGAGGATTGACATGAGGCCCCGCTCGGGCTGCCAATGGCTGGGCAAGGGTTTGACCCCAGCTCTGGCCGCCCATGCCACCTGCCATGGTGGCCTGGGTCATCAGGTTTGGATGGTTTACATAATTCAGTGCAGGGACAGGTTGCACCTGGGCAGCAGTTGGGTTCCAACCCTGACCGCCCCTACCACTAGCACCACCTAGTATGGTAGGCTGAGCCAAAGGCATGTTGGGCACCGCATAGTGTTGCCCTACCTGGGCTACAACCCCATTCTGCGGGGTGTACCAGGAATTGTATGCGTGTCCCAGCTCAGCCTGGGGGTAAAGACCCCCTTGCAACTGGCTTGGGTGCTGTACCAGGGTACCCTGACTGGGGCCATAAGGCCCAGCCGACAACATTGTCGGCTGCCACACTTGTGGCCTCAGGTTGTTGGAGGACTGCTCGTATAGTTGTTGGCGTTGACCTTGGAGGCGGCTGTGTTCCATCTCAAGCTGCTGGAGCTTCGCTGCCAGGAGGGCGTCCTCATTGGGCTGCTGCCTCTGCTCCCAGCCAAGTTGGTTGGTGTCCAATGGTTGGTGGGCCGTCGGGTTTGGCTGGACAGGGAGTGGGTCCAACCGTGGGTTGTGTCCCTCATTGCCATAGGCATTGGGGAACGCTTGCGGCTGTGGCGGAAGGGGTAAGAGAGGGCCTGCAGGGAGAGCCTGCAGGTGCCCACCTCCTTGCCCTGCCACCCAACCACCACTGGCTTGTCCCTGCACGTTCGGCCTAACACCTGACGGTGTTTGACATGGATGGCCTACTAATGCAGGGCCGCCTAGGTGGTTGGTCGCCTGCAACCCTGGCTGGGACCCACCTGTCGTGGCCAATACCCGTGGTCCACCTGACTGATGACGTTGAGTACCTGGTGAGCTTGATCTGGATGATGTTCCGTCAGCCTGGGAGCCTCCAGGGTGGTAAGTATTCTCCACTGCCTCGGTGAAATTTCCCAGTTGCGCGGCGGTGAACTGCGCTCCCCGCTGCATCGCCGTGGTGATCATCGACAAGCAGTGGTCCAAGATTTCCTCGGCAATTTCGCTTGGATTAGCCATTATAAACAAAATGTACAAAGTACCTAAGTTCTCTATATTCTTTACGAAAAAGGGGGGTTCACTTCTAAAAAAAAGGAAGTGAAAGGCCGAGCCCCCACTTTGTACCAGAAGGGCACTTGGGGGTCTACGCCAATCTATAGGGATGTCGGTTGTCTAGGGGGGATCTTGATCGCTTGGGGGAATAATCTAGTCGCGGTACGAACAACTACAGAGAACGTAGGTAGTAAAATGACAAATTAAACAAACAGGATTAATCTGAGCAAAAATGAATTAATATTTAATCAATTTATTTGAACACTTAATTGAGATCTCACTGCTTTACTCTTAAAACTCTAACTCTACTTGACAAACTTTGAACTATATCTCAGACTTTCAGGTTTCTTGTTTCACAATTGACTCTCTCTAATCACAATCTGAATTACTTTCCGCGAATTCACACTCTGCTCTGCCCTTACATACCCGCCTTATCACGTTTTCTCAGGGAAAAACCACCGCTAGCCGCGAGAAGGAACACACACGTCCGTCTCCTTTCGCAGCCAGAAGCCAAGAGAGAGACGCGGCGGAAGCGTCATGACGCTATCTCGCAACGGTTATTTCAAACCGCGCGCCGCGCTCTCATTGGCTATTCGGTGGGGCGCGCACTGAGCGCCCCCACCTCTCCCGACCAGCCACGATGTGGTTGAGGGCATCGGGAGAAGTGGGGAGGTAAGGGGCAGAGTCAGACGGAATTACATAAATTAACATCAATTAACTGAAATTATGCCGACAAAATAAACATAAATGTAAAGTACATCGTAAATCAACCGCCGGCCCACGCCGGCGAGCGGGCCGCGGGGCTGGGGGGGCCGTCAGATGGCGCCCTGCCTAACCATTCCGCGCCATTTTGGACGCTTTGTACTTAGGGCTGAAAATACGAGTTCTGGGCTCTTTTGGGGAGCCCAGACTCGCATCACACAGTTATTTGCTCGATATTTAATCAAAACTCAAATAATATGTCAGCGATTTGCCGCTGAGTCTCAAAAAATAAACAAATTTCACGCGGGCTTGGCCGCACCGCGCGCCATGTGGCCGACGCCGCCGCACTTTGGGGCCGTTTTGGGGGGTTTTTGGGTGATGACAGGGGGTGCGCGGGGTGTCTTGTCACGAATTGAATCCCTACCTGTAGCTGAGATTTCATCTGCGGCGTCAAATCACTCATTTCGGGATCTAATCGGCACTTTTATTGACAACACGATGCACTTGGCCGGCTAGCGTCGCTGCTTGGTTTGCACACGGTGCGTTTCCCACGTCTGGCTCGCTAGATGGCGTTGAAGCCAGCCAGGCGCGGGAAACGCGGGCCACGCTTGCCGGCAGTCACCTTATAAAATTCATGAAATTTTTAGTTACATCGGGAACAAAATGTGAAATATGAGATTTCTCACATTACAACAGAAATTATCTGAGTTCTCAACCATGCCAACATTTCATCTAGAATTCTGATCGGGTTCGTTCCTTGCATTTCACGAAAAATAACTTAAATGTGAAAGCAATTTGTCCAGGGATGCCATCTAACGAATAGAAGTTTCTTTGGGGCGAGAGGAGAAATAAACTGATTGTTTTGATAAAAATCAATTAAAAATCGTCAGATTTAATTCTAAGTGACGTGTGGCAATTAAATTATAAATTTCAGCTCATGGTTAGTAATTCACAATCATACTCAACAAATATACAAATTGATCTTCAATCGACGATCTTCAATGGAGCTAATCTCATCTTCGTACAGATCCGATTCGAGCATTAAACATCCCATTGATTCGTCCTTAATTAACAGTAGTAGCTGGTCATGTCCACGCTACAGCCTATCGGCCAGGTTGCCTTTATAACATACATATTTCGCCATAATAAATTTACAATTCACAAAAGAATAACAATAGTTTGGAAAGAAATTCACAATAAGAAAATACTCACAAAAATTAATTTGAACATCAGTTCAAATTACAAAGGTACGCAGATCCGCATCAAGCGTGCGTCATTCGTGGACATGGCCCGTCGTGGCCATTCCACCTTCAATGAGCTACGTGCTGCACTCGGCCAGACACGCACTCCTAATGCCAGGCTTGAGCATTCGCTCTTGCCGGCTCACAAACATTCTAATAGTGAATTACAAATATTTCCAAACATATCCCTCAGATGGCGAAACATATCAATCATACAAGAAATTAAACGAGTGATATACAATTACTCGTTACACCATCAATCTTCGAAGGTTTGGTCGGTTCTAATAACGGGAATCGTTATATTTTGTAAAACATTCTTGGAATTCCATTAATCTTCGAAAGATTATTCGGTCAATTGAAAGAAAATCGATAACTTTGGTTAAACATTCTCGGAATTCTATCAATCTTCGAAAGATTTTTCGGACCTATAAAAGGAAATCGATAGTCTTTTTGAAACATTCTTGGAATTTCATCAATCTTCGAAAGATTGTCTGGTTTTAAGAAAGCGAATCGATAGTTTTGATCTGTAACTCTTGGTATTCGTTCAATCTTCGTAAGATTTTTTGGTCCTATAAAAGGAAATCGTTAGTTTTGGTCAAACATTCTTGGTATTCCATCAATTTTCGAAAGATTGGTCTATTCTAATCACGATAATCGATAGTTTTGGTCAAACATTCTTGGTATTATATCAATCTTCGATGGTTTGGTCGGTTCTAATAACGGGAATCGATTGTTTTGGTCAAACATTCTTAGAATTCTATCAATCTTCGAAATATTATTCGGTCGATTGAAAGGAAATCGATAAATTTGTTTAATCATTTTCGGAATTCTATCAATCTTCGAAAGATTATTCGGTCCTATAAAAGGAAATCGATAGTTTTGGTCAAACATTCTTGGTATTCCATCAATCTTCGAAGGTTTGGTCGGTTCTGATAACTGGAATCGATAGTTTTGGTCAATTATTCTTAGAATTCTATCAATCTTCGAAATATTATTCGGTTGATTGAAAGGAAATCGATAACTTTTGTTAAACAATTTCGGAATTCTATCAATCTCCGAAAGATTTTTCTGACTTATAAAAGGAAATCGATAGTTTTGGTCAAACATTCTTAGAATTTCATCAATCTTCGAAAGATTGGTCTGTTCTAATCACGGGAATCAATAGTTTTGGTCAAACATTCTTGGTATTCCATCAATCTTCGAAGGTTTGGTCGGTACTAATAACGGGAATCGATAGTTTTGGTCAATTATTCTTAGAATTCTATCAATCTTCGAAATATTATTCGGTCGATTGAAAGGAAATCGATTACTTTGGTTAAACAATTTCGGAATTCGATCAATCTTCGAAAGATTATTAGGTCCTATAAAAGGAAATCGATAGTTTTGGTCAAAAATTCTTGGTATTCCATCAATCTTCGAAGGTTTGGTTGGTTCTAATAACGGAAATTGATAGTTTTGGTCAAACATTCTTGGTATTCCATCAATCTACGAAATATTATTCGGTCAATTATAAGGAAATCGATAACTTTGGTTAAACATTTTCGGAATTCTATCAATCTTCGATAGATTTTTCGGTCTTATAAAAGGAAATCGATAGTTTTGTCAAACATTCTTGGTATTCCATCACTCTTCGAAGGTTTGGTCGGTTCTAATAACGGGAATCGTTAATTTTTGTAAAACATTCTTGGAATTCCATTAATCTTCGAAAGATTATTCGGTCAATTGAAAGGAAATCGATAACTTTGGTTAAACATTCTCGGAATTCTATCAATCTTCGAAAGATTTTTCGGACCTATAAAAGGAAATCGATAGTCTTGGTGAAACATTCTTGGAATTTCATCAATCTTCGAAAGATTGTCTGGTTTTAAGAAAGCGAATCGATAGTTTTCATCTGTAACTCTTGGTATTCGTTCAATCTTCGTAAGATTATTTGGTCCTATAAAAGGAAATCGTTAGTTTTGGTCAAACATTCTTGGTATTCCATCAATTTTCGAAAGATTGGTCTATTCTAATCACGATAATCGATAGTTTTGGTCAAACATTCTTGGACTTCTATCAATCTTCGAAAGATTTTTCGGCCCTATAAAAGGAAATCGATAGTCTTGGTGAATCGTTCTTGGAATTTCAGGAATCTTCGAAAGATTGTTTGGTTTTTAAAAAAGAGAATCGATAGTTTTGATATGTAATTCTTGAAATTAAATCAATCTTCGAAAGATTATTCGGTCCTATAAAATTAAATCGATAGTTTTGGTCAAACATTCTTGGACTTCCATTAATTTTCGAAAGATTATTTGGTCCTATAAAAGGAAATCGATAGTTTTGGTCAAACATTCTTGGTATTCCATCACTCTTCGAAGGTTTGGTCGGTTCTAATAACGGGAATCGTTAATTTTTGTAAAACATTCTTGGAATTCCATTAATCTTCGAAATATTATTCGGTCGATTGAAAGGGAATCGATAACTTTGGTTAAACATTCTCGGAATTCTATCAATCTTCGAAAGATTTTTCGGACCTATAAAAGGAAATCGATAGTCTTTTTGAAACATTCTTGGAATTTCATCAATCATCGAAAGATTGTCTGGTTTTAAGAAAGCGAATCGATAGTTTTGATCTGTAACTCTTGGTATTCGTTCAATCTTCGTAAGATTTTTTGGTCCTATAAAAGGAAATCGTTAGTTTTGGTCAAACATTCTTGGTATTCCATCAATTTTCGAAAGATTGGTCTATTCTAATCACGATAATCGATAGTTTTGGTCAAACATTCTTGGTATTATATCAATCTTCGATGGTTTGGTCGGTTCTAATAACGGGAATCGATTGTTTTGGTCAAACATTCTTAGAATTCTATCAATCTTCGAAATATTATTCGGTCGATTGAAAGGAAATCGATAAATTTGTTTAATCATTTTCGGAATTCTATCAATCTTCGAAAGATTATTCGGTCCTATAAAAGGAAATCGATAGTTTTGGTCAAACATTCTTGGTATTCCATCAATCTTCGAAGGTTTGGTCGGTTCTGATAACTGGAATCGATAGTTTTGGTCAATTATTCTTAGAATTCTATCAATCTTCGAAATATTATTCGGTTGATTGAAAGGAAATCGATAACTTTTGTTAAACAATTTCGGAATTCTATCAATCTCCGAAAGATTTTTCTGACTTATAAAAGGAAATCGATAGTTTTGGTCAAACATTCTTAGAATTTCATCAATCTTCGAAAGATTGGTCTGTTCTAATCACGGGAATCAATAGTTTTGGTCAAACATTCTTGGTATTCCATCAATCTTCGAAGGTTTGGTCGGTACTAATAACGGGAATCGATAGTTTTGGTCAATTATTCTTAGAATTCTATCAATCTTCGAAATATTATTCGGTCGATTGAAAGGAAATCGATAACTTTGGTTAAACAATTTCGGAATTCGATCAATCTTCGAAAGATTATTAGGTCCTATAAAAGGAAATCGATAGTTTTGGTCAAAAATTCTTGGTATTCCATCAATCTTCGAAGGTTTGGTTGGTTCTAATAACGGAAATTGATAGTTTTGGTCAAACATTCTTGGTATTCCATCAATCTACGAAATATTATTCGGTCAATTATAAGGAAATCGATAACTTTGGTTAAACATTTTCGGAATTCTATCAATCTTCGATAGATTTTTCGGTCTTATAAAAGGAAATCGATAGTTTTGTCAAACATTCTTGGTATTCCATCACTCTTCGAAGGTTTGGTCGGTTCTAATAACGGGAATCGTTAATTTTTGTAAAACATTCTTGGAATTCCATTAATCTTCGAAAGATTATTCGGTCAATTGAAAGGAAATCGATAACTTTGGTTAAACATTCTCGGAATTCTATCAATCTTCGAAAGATTTTTCGGACCTATAAAAGGAAATCGATAGTCTTGGTGAAACATTCTTGGAATTTCATCAATCTTCGAAAGATTGTCTGGTTTTAAGAAAGCGAATCGATAGTTTTCATCTGTAACTCTTGGTATTCGTTCAATCTTCGTAAGATTATTCGGTCCTATAAAAGGAAATCGATAGTTTTGGTCAAACATTCTTGGTATTCCATCAATCTTCGAAGGTTTGGTCGGTTCTGATAACTGGAATCGATAGTTTTGGTCAATTATTCTTAGAATTCTATCAATCTTCGAAATATTATTCGGTTGATTGAAAGGAAATCGATAACTTTTGTTAAACAATTTCGGAATTCTATCAATCTCCGAAAGATTTTTCTGACTTATAAAAGGAAATCGATAGTTTTGGTCAAACATTCTTAGAATTTCATCAATCTTCGAAAGATTGGTCTGTTCTAATCACGGGAATCAATAGTTTTGGTCAAACATTCTTGGTATTCCATCAATCTTCGAAGGTTTGGTCGGTACTAATAACGGGAATCGATAGTTTTGGTCAATTATTCTTAGAATTCTATCAATCTTCGAAATATTATTCGGTCGATTGAAAGGAAATCGATAACTTTGGTTAAACAATTTCGGAATTCGATCAATCTTCGAAAGATTATTAGGTCCTATAAAAGGAAATCGATAGTTTTGGTCAAAAATTCTTGGTATTCCATCAATCTTCGAAGGTTTGGTTGGTTCTAATAACGGAAATTGATAGTTTTGGTCAAACATTCTTGGTATTCCATCAATCTACGAAATATTATTCGGTCAATTATAAGGAAATCGATAACTTTGGTTAAACATTTTCGGAATTCTATCAATCTTCGATAGATTTTTCGGTCTTATAAAAGGAAATCGATAGTTTTGTCAAACATTCTTGGTATTCCATCACTCTTCGAAGGTTTGGTCGGTTCTAATAACGGGAATCGTTAATTTTTGTAAAACATTCTTGGAATTCCATTAATCTTCGAAAGATTATTCGGTCAATTGAAAGGAAATCGATAACTTTGGTTAAACATTCTCGGAATTCTATCAATCTTCGAAAGATTTTTCGGACCTATAAAAGGAAATCGATAGTCTTGGTGAAACATTCTTGGAATTTCATCAATCTTCGAAAGATTGTCTGGTTTTAAGAAAGCGAATCGATAGTTTTCATCTGTAACTCTTGGTATTCGTTCAATCTTCGTAAGATTATTTGGTCCTATAAAAGGAAATCGTTAGTTTTGGTCAAACATTCTTGGTATTCCATCAATTTTCGAAAGATTGGTCTATTCTAATCACGATAATCGATAGTTTTGGTCAAACATTCTTGGACTTCTATCAATCTTCGAAAGATTTTTCGGCCCTATAAAAGGAAATCGATAGTCTTGGTGAATCGTTCTTGGAATTTCAGGAATCTTCGAAAGATTGTTTGGTTTTTAAAAAAGAGAATCGATAGTTTTGATATGTAATTCTTGAAATTAAATCAATCTTCGAAAGATTATTCGGTCCTATAAAATTAAATCGATAGTTTTGGTTAAACATTCTTGGACTTCCATTAATTTTCGAAAGATTATTTGGTCCTATAAAAGGAAATCGATAGTTTTGGTCAAACATTCTTGGTATTCCATCACTCTTCGAAGGTTTGGTCGGTTCTAATAACGGGAATCGTTAATTTTTGTAAAACATTCTTGGAATTCCATTAATCTTCGAAATATTATTCGGTCGATTGAAAGGGAATCGATAACTTTGGTTAAATATTCTCGTAATTCTATCAATCTTCGAAAGATTTTTCGGACCTATAAAAGGAAAACGATAGTCTTGGTGAAACATTCTTGGAATTTCATCAATCATCGAAAGATTGTCTGGTTTTAAGAAAGCGAATCGATAGTTTTGATCTGTAACTCTTGGTATTCGTTCAATCTTCGTAAGATTATTTGGTCCTATAAAAGGAAATCGATAGCTTTGGTCAAACATTCTTGGTATTCCATCAATTTTCGAAAGATTGGTCTGTTCAATCACGGGAATTGATAGTTTTGGTCAAACATTCTTGGTATTCCATCAATCTTCGAAGGTTTGCCGGTTCTAATAACGGAAATTGATAGTTTTGGTCAAACATTCTTGGTATTATATCAATCTTCGATGGTTTGGTCGGTTCTAATAACGGGAATCGATAGTTTTGGTCAAACATTCTTAGAATTCTATCAATCTTCGAAATATTATTCGGTCGATTGAAAGGAAATCGATAACTTTGTTTAATCATTTTCGGAATTCTAACAATCTTCGAAAGATTATTCGGTCCTATAAAAGGAAATCGAAAGTTTTGGTCAAACATTCTTGGTATTCCATCAATCTTCGAAGGTTTGGTCGGTTCTGATAACGGGAATTGATAGTTTTGGTCAATTATTCTTAGAATTCTATCAATCTTCGAAATATTATTCGGTTGATTGAATGGAAATCGATAACTTTGGTTAAACAATTTCGGAATTCTATCAATCTCCGAAAGATTTTTCTGACCTATAAAAGGAAATCGATAGTTTTGGTGAAACATTCTTGGAATTTCATCAATCTTCGAAAGATTGGTTGGTTTTAAGAAAGAAAATCGATAGTTTTGATCTGTATTTCTTGGAATTCGATCAATCTTCGAAAGATTATTCGGTCCTATAAAAGGAAATCGATAGTTTTGGTCAAACATTCTTGGTATTCCATCAATCTTCGAAGGTTTGGTCAGTTCTAAAAACGGGAATCGATAGTTTTGGTCAAACATTCTCAGAATTCAATCAATCTTCGAAAGATTTTTCGGCCCTATAAAAGGAAATCGATAGTTTTGGTGAAACATTCTTGGAATTTCATCAATCTTCGAAAGATTGGTTGGTTTTAAGAAAGAGAATCGATAGTTTTGATATGTAATTCTTGAAATTAAATCAATTTTCGAAAGATTATTTGGTCCTATAAAAGGAAATCGATAGTTGTGGTCGAACATTCTTAGAATTCTATCAATCTTCGAAATATTATTCAGTCAATTAAAAGGAAATCGATAAATTTGGTTAAACATTCTCGGAATTCTATCAATCTTCGAAAGATTTTTCGGACCTATAAAAGGAAATCGATAGTCTTGGTGAAACATTCTTGGAATTTCATCAATCTTCGAAAGATTTTCTGGTTTTAAGAAAGCGAATCGATAGTTTTGATCTGTAACTCTTGGTATTCGTTCAATCTTCGTAAGATTATTTGGTCCTATAAAAGGAAATCGATAGTTTTGGTCAAACATTCTTGGTATTCCATCAATTTTCGAAAGATTGGTCTATTCTAATCACGAGAATCGATAGTTTTGGTAAAAAATTCTTGGAATTCCATCACTCTTCGAAGGTTTGGTCGGTTCTAATAACGGGAATCGATAGTTTTGGTAAAAAATTCTTGGAATTCCATCAATCTTCGAAAGATTATTCGGTCCTATAATAGGAAATCGATAGTTTTGGTGAAAGATTCTTGGAAATTCATCAATCTTCGAAAGATTGTTTTGTTTTAAGAAAGCGAATCGATAGTTTTGATCTGTAACTCTTGGTATTCGTTCAATCTTCGTAAGATTATTTGGTCCTATAAAAGGAAATCGATAGTTTTGGTCAAACATTCTTGGTATTCCATCAATTTTCGAAAGATTGGTCTGTTCAATCACGGGAATTGATAGTTTTGGTCAAACATTCTTGGTATTCCATCAATCTTCGAAGGTTTGGTCGGTTCTAATAACAGAAATCGATAGTTTTGTTCGAACATTCTTAGAATTCTATCAATCTTCGAAATATTATTCGGTCGATTGAAAGGAAATCGATAACTTTGTTTAATCATTTTCGGAATTCTATCAATCTTCGAAAGATATTTCGGTCCTATAAAAGGAAATCGACTGTTTTGGTCCAAAATTCTTGGTATTCCATCAATCTTCGAAGGTTTGGTCGGTTCTAATAACGGAAATTGATAGTTTTGGTAAAACATTCTTGGTATTCCATCAATCTTCGATGGTTTGGTCGGTTCTAATAACGGGAATCGATAGTTTTGGTCAAACATTCTTGGTATTCCATCAATCTTCGAAGGTTTGGTCGGTTCTAATAACAGAAATCGATAGTTTTGTTCGAACATTCTTGGAATTCCATTAATCTTCGAAATATTATTCGGTTGATTGAATGGAAATCGATAACTTTGGTTAAACAATTTCGGAATTCTATCAATCTCCGAAAGATTTTTCTGACCTATAAAAGGAAATCGATAGTTTTGGTGAAACATTCTTGGAATTTCATCAATCTTCGAAAGATTGGTTGGTTTTAAGAAAGAAAATCGATAGTTTTGATCTGTATTTCTTGGAATTCGATCAATCTTCGAAAGATTATTCAGTCCTATAAAAGGAAATCGATATTTTTGGTCAAACATTCTTGGTATTCCATCAATCTTCGAAGGTTTGGTCGGTTCTAAAAACGGGAATCGATAGTTTTGGTCAAACATTCTCAGAATTCTATCAATCTTCGAAAGATTTTTCGGCCCTATAAAAGGAAATCGATAGTCTTGGTGAATCGTTCTTGGAATTTCAGGAATCTTCGAAAGATTGTTTATTTTTAAGAAAGAGAATCGATAGTTTTGATATGTAATTCTTGAAATTAAATCAATTTTCGAAAGATTATTTGGTCCTATAAAAGGAAATCGATAGTTTTGGTCAAACAATCTTGGTATTCCATCAATCTTCGAAGGTTTGGTCGGTTCTAATAACAGAAATCGATAGTTTTGGTCGAACATTCTTAGAATTCTATCAATCTTCGAAATATTATTCGGTCAATTAAAAGGAAATCGATAGTCTTGGTGAAACATTCTTGGAATTTCATCAATCTTCGAAAGATTTTCTGGTTTTAAGAAAGCGAATCGATAGTTTTGATCTGTAACTCTTGGTATTCGTTCAATCTTCGTAAGATTATTTGGTCCTATAAAAGGAAATCGATAGTTTTGGTCAAACATTCTTGGTATTCCATCAATCTTCGAAGGTTTGGTCGGTTCTAAAAACGGGAATCGAAAGTTTTGGTCAATTATTCTTAGAATTCTATCAATCTTCGAAATATTATTCGGTCGATTGAAAGGAAATCGATAACTTTGTTTAATCATTTTCGGAATTCTATCAATCTTCGAAAGATTATTCGGTCCTATAAAAGGAAATCGATAGTTTTGGTCAAACATTCTTGGTATTCCATCAATCTTCGAAGGTTTGGTCGGTTCTGATAACGGAAATCGATAGTTTTGGTCAATTATTCTTAGAATTCTATCAATCTTCGAAATATTATTCGGTTGATTGAAAGGAAATCGATAACTTTGGTTAAACAATTTCGGAATTCTATCAATCTCCGAAAGATTTTTCTGACTTATAAAAGGAAATCGATAGTTTTGGTCAAACATTCTTAGAATTTCATCAATCTTCGAAGGTTTGGTCGGTTCTAATAACGGAAATTGATAGTTTTGGTCAAACATTCTTGGTATTCCATCAATCTTCGAAGGTTTGGTCGGTTCTAATAACGGAAATTGATAGTTTTGGTCAAACATTCTTGGTATTCCATCAATCTACGAAATATTATTCGGTCAATTATAAGGAAATCGATAACTTTGGTTAAACATTTTCGGAATTCTATCCATCTTCGATAGATTATTCGGTCTTATAAAAGGAAATCGATAGTTTTGTCAAACATTCTTGGTATTCCATCAATCTTCGAAGGTTTGTTCGGTTCTAATAACGGGAATCGTTAATTTTTGTAAAACATTTTTGGAATTCCATTTATCTTCGAAAGATTATTCGGTCAATTGAAAGGAAATCGATAACTTTGGTTAAACATTCTCGGAATTCTATCAATCTTCGAAAGATTTTTCGGACCTATAAAAGGAAATCGATAGTCTTGGTGAAACATTCTTGGAATTTCATCAATCTTCGAAAGATTGTCTGGTTTTAAGAAAGCGAATCGATAGTTTTCATCTGTAACTCTTGGTATTCGTTCAATCTTCGTAAGATTATTTGGTCCTATAAAAGGAAATCGTTAGTTTTGGTCAAACATTCTTGGTATTCCATCAATTTTCGAAAGATTGGTCTATTCTAATCACGATAATCGATAGTTTTGGTCAAACATTCTTAGAATTCCATCAATTTTTTGAAAGATTGGTCTGTTCTAATCACGGGAATCGATAGTTTTGGTCAAACATTCTTAGAATTCTATCAATCTTCGAAAGATTATTCGGTACTATAAAAGGAAATCGATAGTTTTGGTCAATCATTCTTGGACTTCTATCAATCTTCGAAAGATTTTTCGGCCCTATAAAAGGAAATCGATAGTCTTGGTGAATCGTTCTTGGAATTTCAGAAATCTTCGAAAGATTGTTTGGTTTTTAAAAAAGAGAATCGATAGTTTTGATATGTAATTCTTGAAATTAAATCAATCTTCGAAAGATTATTCGGTCCTATAAAATTAAATCGATAGTTTTGGTCAAACATTCTTGGACTTCCATTTATTTTCGAAAGATTATTTGGTCCTATAAAAGGAAATCGATAGTTTTGGTCAAACATTCTTGGTATTCCATCAATCTTCGAAGGTTTGGTCGGTTCTAATAACAGAAATTGATAGTTTTGGTCGAACATTCTTAGAATTCTATCAATCTTCGAAATATTATTCGGTCGATTGAAAGGAAATCGATAACTTTGGTTAAACATTCTCGGAATTCTATCAATCTTCGAAAGATTTTTCGGACCTATAAAAGGAAATCGATAGTCTTGGTGAAACATTCTTGGAATTTCATCAATCTTCGAAAGATTGTCTCGTTTTAAGAAAGCGAATCGATAGTTTTGATCTGTCAGCCGCATTCTGGACTGGTTCCCTTCCGGAACAAATAGAGTTTCTCGAAATTTTCTTTCAGGCAAAGCGAGCATACCGCAGTCTATGCAAAGAAAAGAAGGCCAGTCTCCAGGAGTTGCTGGACAAGAAGATTTTAATGGAGGCCGAATCCTACTGCCACAGGTTTCTGAGACTGAATGGTGGTAGCTCTGGGACTGTGACCAATGACATTAATATGGACACTTGGGCACAGTTTTTGAGTGGGCTGTTCAATTCTCGGGGCCTGGGGCGGGGTGAAAGTTTGAACCTGAAATCTCTCTTGCCCGGTGACTTAACTGATTATTTGCATTTTGCCTTTTTGAGCGCCGAAGTCGAGCTGGCGCTGAGGGGAATGAAAAACAAGAAGGCGCCTGGTCCCGACAATTTGCAGAACGAGGTGGTCGGGCTCCTGTGGGCAGCTCTTCCGGACGAGATCACGGCTTTCCTTAATGTTTGTCTTGAGCTGGGATCTTTTCCAATTGCTTGGAAAAATTCTAACTTGAAACTGTTGTACAAGGGAAAGGGCGCGGTTTCTAACGTGAACAGCTACCGCGGGATCAGTCTTTGCTGCTCTCTTTACAATTTGTTGGACCGAGTCATGAATAATCGCCTGTACAGTCGTTTGATTGATCTCATTCCCTCAAACCAGTTCGGTTTCGTAAAAGGCAGGTCCACTATACAAGCAGTGCAGCTTTTAGTTGATGAAATTAACTTTGTAGTTTATGAGCAAAAGACCCCACTGTATGCTCTCTTCTTGGACGTCAAGAAGGCATTCGACTCGGTGAGCAGGCATTTTATTTTCGAGGAGTTGGTCGGCACCGGCAGATTCTCCGTCAGTGAGTTGAACTTGCTGGCGGAAATGCTGGATGCCAATTTGCTGACCGTTCGAGATGGAATTTCTGTATCCGAACCGATCGTCCAGTCAAATGGGGTAAAGCAAGGCGGCAGCATTTCACCTTTCCTTTTCATTTTTGCGCTCTCTGATATCAATTCTCTCTTTGCTGACCTTCCAAATGTTAAAATAATCTTATTTGCTGATGACATGGTGCTTTTGTCTAGCTCCCTTGACGACATCAGACATTCTCTAGAATTGCTGATTAATTATCTTGCTTTCAGGGAGCTAGAACTGAACTTTGATAAATGTAAAATCTTGAAATTCCGCAACAAAGGTCGAGGGCGGCTCAAAAACACTGACTCTTTAATTGTTCACAATAGGCCAATCGAGTTTGTTAATGAATTCACTTATTTGGGCGTAGTTTTTCAAGCTTCAGGAATCTCCTTCTCTAAACACGTCGCCAAAAAAGTCAGAGCCGCAATTCTTGCCACAGCTGCACTCAAAAACCTGGCCAAGTCCTCCCTCAGCACAGCATTAAAACTCTTTGACCTGACCATAGCTCCAATAGCGAGTTATGGAATTGAAGTTATCTGGCCTTACTTAACGCTTAACGACCTCCAAAAATTAGAGACTGCAAAATCTAGATTTCTCAAAAAAGCGCTTTGCCTATCAAAATTCATGAAGTCCAGACTGGCTTATAAACTTGCTGACACGGAGTTTTTTGTTGACAAACTTTGCTCCAGATTTTCGCTGCACAGAACTCAAAACTATAACAAGTTCATTGACAATCAGCTGTTCAAGATGTCTGAAATCGACCCGGAATTTTATGGTGCTCCCGCAATGGTCAACCCAAGCTGGAAATCGGTGTGCTATGACATGAGGCACGCGCTCACTCGACACGCGTGCCACGATTTCCACTTCCTGCTGTGCAAAACCAAGAGCTACCACAGCAGCGCGATCAGCGAGTGCGTCTGCAAATTCTGCGAAAAGAACATTGGCTCCTACCACTTCTTCAGCTGTGATAAAAACGATATGAGTCTCGCGCAAGCAGCAAATTCTGTGATCAAGTGATTAAAAAAAAAAAATGTGTTCTTTTCAAGTTTATTGTTATGTTGTATGTGTATATTGTATTGTACTGTAGCACACCTTGGTGTTAATAAAATATTTCATAGTTTTGATCTGTAACTCTTGGTATTCGTTCAATCTTCGTAAGATTATTTGGTCCTATAAAAGGAAATCGATAGTTTTGGTCAAACATTCTTGGTATTCCATCAATTTTCGAAAGATTGGTCTGTTCAATCACGGGAATTGATAGTTTTGGTCAAACATTCTTGGTATTCCATCAATCTTCGATGGTTTGGTCGGTTCTAATAACGGGAATCGATAGTTTTGGTCAAACATTCTTAGAATTCTATCAATCTTCGAAATATTATTCGGTCGATTGAAAGGAAATCGATAACTTTGTTTATTCATTTTCGGAATTCTATCAATCTTCGAAAGATTATTCGGTCCTATAAAAGGAAATCGATAGTTTTGGTCAAACATTCTTGGTATTCCATCAATCTTCGAAGGTTTGGTCGGTTCTGATAACGGAAATCGATAGTTTTGGTCAATTATTCTTAGAATTCTATCAATCTTCGAAATATTATTCGGTTGATTGAAAGGAAATCGATAACTTTGGTTAAACAATTTCGGAATTCTATCAATCTCCGAAAGATTTTTCTGACTTATAAAAGGAAATCGATAGTTTTGGTCAAACATTCTTAGAATTTCATCAATCTTCGAAGGTTTGGTCGGTTCTAATAACGGAAATTGATAGTTTTGGTCAAACATTCTTGGTATTCCATCAATCTTCGAAGGTTTGGTCGGTTCTAATAACGGAAATTGATAGTTTTGGTCAAACATTCTTGGTATTCCATCAATCTACGAAATATTATTCGGTCAATTATAAGGAAATCGATAACTTTGGTTAAACATTTTCGGAATTCTATCAATCTTCGATAGATTATTCGGTCTTATAAAAGGAAATCGATAGTTTTGTCAAACATTCTTGGTATTCCATCAATCTTCGAAGGTTTGTTCGGTTCTAATAACGGGAATCGTTAATTTTTGTAAAACATTTTTGGAATTCCATTTATCTTCGAAAGATTATTCGGTCAATTGAAAGGAAATCGATAACTTTGGTTAAACATTCTCGGAATTCTATCAATCTTCGAAAGATTTTTCGGACCTATAAAAGGAAATCGATAGTCTTGGTGAAACATTCTTGGAATTTCATCAATCTTCGAAAGATTGTCTGGTTTTAAGAAAGCGAATCGATAGTTTTCATCTGTAACTCTTGGTATTCGTTCAATCTTCGTAAGATTATTTGGTCCTATAAAAGGAAATCGTTAGTTTTGGTCAAACATTCTTGGTATTCCATCAATTTTCGAAAGATTGGTCTATTCTAATCACGATAATCATTAGTTTTGGTCAAACATTCTTAGAATTCCATCAATTTTTTGAAAGATTGGTCTGTTCTAATCACGGGAATCGATAGTTTTGGTCAAACATTCTTAGAATTCTATCAATCTTCGAAAGATTATTCGGTACTATAAAAGGAAATCGATAGTTTTGGTCAAACATTCTCGGAATTCTATCAATCTTCGAAAGATTTTTCGGACCTATAAAAGGAAATCGATAGTCTTGGTGAAACATTCTTGGAATTTCATCAATCTTCGAAAGATTGTCTCGTTTTAAGAAAGCGAATCGATAGTTTTGATCTGTAACTCTTGGTATTCGTTCAATCTTCGTAAGATTATTTGGTCCTATAAAAGGAAATCGATAGTTTTGGTCAAACATTCTTGGTATTCCATCAATCTTCGAAGGTTTGCCGGTTCTAATAACGGAAATTGATAGTTTTGGTCAAACATTCTTGGTATTATATCAATCTTCGATGGTTTGGTCGGTTCTAATAACGGGAATCGATAGTTTTGGTCAAACATTCTTAGAATTCTATCAATCTTCGAAATATTATTCGGTCGATTGAAAGGAAATCGATAACTTTGTTTAATCATTTTCGGAATTCTAACAATCTTCGAAAGATTATTCGGTCCTATAAAAGGAAATCGATAGTTTTGGTCAAACATTCTTGGTATTCCATCAATCTTCGAAGGTTTGGTCGGTTCTGATAACGGGAATTTATAGTTTTGGTCAATTATTCTTAGAATTCTATCAATCTTCGAAATATTATTCGGTTGATTGAATGGAAATCGATAACTTTGGTTAAACAATTTCGGAATTCTATCAATCTCCGAAAGATTTTTCTGACCTATAAAAGGAAATCGATAGTTTTCGTGAAACATTCTTGGAATTTCATCAATCTTCGAAAGATTGGTTGGTTTTAAGAATGAAAATCGATAGTTTTGATCTGTATTTCTTGGAATTCGATCAATCTTCGAAAGATTATTCGGTCCTATAAAAGGAAATCGATAGTTTTGGTCAAACATTCTTGGTATTCCATCAATCTTCGAAAGATTTTTCGGCCCTATAAAAGGAAATCGATAGTCTTGGTGAATCGTTCTTGGAATTTCAGGAATCTTCGAAAGATTGTTTATTTTTTAGAAAGAGAATCGATAGTTTTGATATGTAATTCTTGAAATGAAATCAATTTTCGAAAGATTATTTGGTCCTATAAAAGGAAATCGATAGTTTTGGTCGAACATTCTTAGAATTCTATCAATCTTCGAAATATTATTCGGTCAATTAAAAGGAAATCGATAACTTTGGTAAAACATTCTCGGAATTCTATCAATCTTCGTAAGATTATTTGGTCCTATAAAAGGAAATCGATAGTTTTGGTCAAACATTCTTGGTATTCCATCAATTTTCGAAAGATTGGTCTGTTCAATCACGGGAATTGATAGTTTTGGTCAAACATTCTTGGTATTCCATCAATCTTCGAAGGTTTGGTCGGTTCTAATAACGGGAATCGATAGTTTTGGTAAAAAATTCTTGGAATTCCATCACTCTTCGCAAGTTTATTGGGTCCTATAAAAGGAAATTGATAGTTTTGGTCAAACATTCTTGGTATTCCATCAATCTTCGATGGTTTGGTCGGTTCTAATAACGGGAATCGATAGTTTTGGTCAAACATTCTTAGAATTCTATCAATCTTCGAAATATTATTCGGTCGATTGAAAGGAAATCGATAACTTTGTTTAATCATTTTCGGAATTCTATCAATCTTCGAAAGATTATTCGGTCCTATAAAAGGAAATCGATAGTTTTGGTCAAACATTCTTGGTATTCCATCAATCTTCGAAGGTTTGGTCGGTTCTGATAACGGAAATCGATAGTTTTGGTCAATTATTCTTAGAATTCTATCAATCTTCGAAATATTATTCGGTTGATTGAAAGGAAATCGATAACTTTGGTTAAACAATTTCGGAATTCTATCAATCTCCGAAAGATTTTTCTGACTTATAAAAGGAAATCGATAGTTTTGGTCAAACATTCTTAGAATTTCATCAATCTTCGAAGGTTTGGTCGGTTCTAATAACGGAAATTGATAGTTTTGGTCAAACATTCTTGGTATTCCATCAATCTTCGAAGGTTTGGTCGGTTCTAATAACGGAAATTGATAGTTTTGGTCAAACATTCTTGGTATTCCATCAATCTACGAAATATTATTCGGTCAATTATAAGGAAATCGATAACTTTGGTTAAACATTTTCGGAATTCTATCAATCTTCGATAGATTATTCGGTCTTATAAAAGGAAATCGATAGTTTTGTCAAACATTCTTGGTATTCCATCAATCTTCGAAGGTTTGTTCGGTTCTAATAACGGGAATCGTTAATTTTTGTAAAACATTTTTGGAATTCCATTTATCTTCGAAAGATTATTCGGTCAATTGAAAGGAAATCGATAACTTTGGTTAAACATTCTCGGAATTCTATCAATCTTCGAAAGATTTTTCGGACCTATAAAAGGAAATCGATAGTCTTGGTGAAACATTCTTGGAATTTCATCAATCTTCGAAAGATTGTCTGGTTTTAAGAAAGCGAATCGATAGTTTTCATCTGTAACTCTTGGTATTCGTTCAATCTTCGTAAGATTATTTGGTCCTATAAAAGAAATCGTTAGTTTTGGTCAAACATTCTTGGTATTCCATCAATTTTCGAAAGATTGGTCTATTCTAATCACGATAATCGATAGTTTTGGTCAAACATTCTTAGAATTCCATCAATTTTTTGAAAGATTGGTCTGTTCTAATCACGGGAATCGATAGTTTTGGTCAAACATTCTTAGAATTCTATCAATCTTCGAAAGATTATTCGGTACTATAAAAGGAAATCGATAGTTTTGGTCAAACATTCTCGGAATTCTATCAATCTTCGAAAGATTTTTCGGACCTATAAAAGGAAATCGATAGTCTTGGTGAAACATTCTTGGAATTTCATCAATCTTCGAAAGATTGTCTCGTTTTAAGAAAGCGAATCGATAGTTTTGATCTGACACTCTTGGTATTCGTTCAATCTTCGTAAGATTATTTGGTCCTATAAAAGGAAATCGATAGTTTTGGTCAAACATTCTTGGTATTCCATCAATTTTCGAAAGATTGGTCTGTTCAATCACGGGAATTGATAGTTTTGGTCAAACATTCTTGGTATTCCATCAATCTTCGAAGGTTTGCCGGTTCTAATAACGGAAATTGATAGTTTTGGTCAAACATTCTTGGTATTATATCAATCTTCGATGGTTTGGTCGGTTCTAATAACGGGAATCGATAGTTTTGGTCAAACATTCTTAGAATTCTATCAATCTTCGAAATATTATTCGGTCAATTAAAAGGAAATCGATAACTTTGGTTAAACATTCTCGGAATTCTATCAATCTTCGTAAGATTATTTGGTCCTATAAAAGGAAATCGATAGTTTTGGTCAAACATTCTTGGTATTCCATCAATTTTCGAAAGATTGGTCTGTTCAATCACGGGAATTGATAGTTTTGGTCAAACATTCTTGGTATTCCATCAATCTTCGAAGGTTTGGTCGGTTCTAATAACGGGAATCGATAGTTTTGGTAAAAAATTCTTGGAATTCCATCACTCTTCGCAAGTTTATTGGGTCCTATAAAAGGAAATTGATAGTTTTGGTCAAACATTCTTGGTATTCCATCAATCTTCGATGGTTTGGTCGGTTCTAATAACGGGAA
Organism: Cloeon dipterum; assembly: GCF_949628265.1. Classification (NCBI taxonomy): domain Eukaryota; kingdom Metazoa; phylum Arthropoda; class Insecta; order Ephemeroptera; family Baetidae; genus Cloeon; species Cloeon dipterum. The sequence goes on along the minus strand of NC_088790.1, from coordinate 918,237 downwards.
TCGATAGTTTTGGTCAAACATTCTTAGAATTTCATCAATCTTCGAAGGTTTGGTCGGTTCTAATAACGGAAATTGATAGTTTTGGTCAAACATTCTTGGTATTCCATCAATCTTCGAAGGTTTGGTCGGTTCTAATAACGGAAATTGATAGTTTTGGTCAAACATTCTTGGTATTCCATCAATCTACGAAATATTATTCGGTCAATTATAAGGAAATCGATAACTTTGGTTAAACATTTTCGGAATTCTATCAATCTTCGATAGATTATTCGGTCTTATAAAAGGAAATCGATAGTTTTGTCAAACATTCTTGGTATTCCATCAATCTTCGAAGGTTTGTTCGGTTCTAATAACGGGAATCGTTAATTTTTGTAAAACATTTTTGGAATTCCATTTATCTTCGAAAGATTATTCGGTCAATTGAAAGGAAATCGATAACTTTGGTTAAACATTCTCGGAATTCTATCAATCTTCGAAAGATTTTTCGGACCTATAAAAGGAAATCGATAGTCTTGGTGAAACATTCTTGGAATTTCATCAATCTTCGAAAGATTGTCTGGTTTTAAGAAAGCGAATCGATAGTTTTCATCTGTAACTCTTGGTATTCGTTCAATCTTCGTAAGATTATTTGGTCCTATAAAAGGAAATCGTTAGTTTTGGTCAAACATTCTTGGTATTCCATCAATTTTCGAAAGATTGGTCTATTCTAATCACGATAATCGATAGTTTTGGTCAAACATTCTTAGAATTCCATCAATTTTTTGAAAGATTGGTCTGTTCTAATCACGGGAATCGATAGTTTTGGTCAAACATTCTTAGAATTCTATCAATCTTCGAAAGATTATTCGGTACTATAAAAGGAAATCGATAGTTTTGGTCAAACATTCTCGGAATTCTATCAATCTTCGAAAGATTTTTCGGACCTATAAAAGGAAATCGATAGTCTTGGTGAAACATTCTTGGAATTTCATCAATCTTCGAAAGATTGTCTCGTTTTAAGAAAGCGAATCGATAGTTTTGATCTGACACTCTTGGTATTCGTTCAATCTTCGTAAGATTATTTGGTCCTATAAAAGGAAATCGATAGTTTTGGTCAAACATTCTTGGTATTCCATCAATTTTCGAAAGATTGGTCTGTTCAATCACGGGAATTGATAGTTTTGGTCAAACATTCTTGGTATTCCATCAATCTTCGAAGGTTTGCCGGTTCTAATAACGGAAATTGATAGTTTTGGTCAAACATTCTTGGTATTATATCAATCTTCGATGGTTTGGTCGGTTCTAATAACGGGAATCGATAGTTTTGGTCAAACATTCTTAGAATTCTATCAATCTTCGAAATATTATTCGGTCAATTAAAAGGAAATCGATAACTTTGGTTAAACATTCTCGGAATTCTATCAATCTTCGTAAGATTATTTGGTCCTATAAAAGGAAATCGATAGTTTTGGTCAAACATTCTTGGTATTCCATCAATTTTCGAAAGATTGGTCTGTTCAATCACGGGAATTGATAGTTTTGGTCAAACATTCTTGGTATTCCATCAATCTTCGAAGGTTTGGTCGGTTCTAATAACGGGAATCGATAGTTTTGGTAAAAAATTCTTGGAATTCCATCACTCTTCGCAAGTTTATTGGGTCCTATAAAAGGAAATTGATAGTTTTGGTCAAACATTCTTGGTATTCCATCAATCTTCGATGGTTTGGTCGGTTCTAATAACGGGAATCGATAGTTTTGGTCAAACATTCTTAGAATTTCATCAATCTTCGAAGGTTTGGTCGGTTCTAATAACGGAAATTGATAGTTTTGGTCAAACATTCTTGGTATTCCATCAATCTTCGAAGGTTTGGTCGGTTCTAATAACGGAAATTGATAGTTTTGGTCAAACATTCTTGGTATTCCATCAATCTACGAAATATTATTCGGTCAATTATAAGGAAATCGATAAACATTTTCGGAATTCTATCAATCTTCGATAGATTATTCGGTCTTATAAAAGGAAATCGATAGTTTTGTCAAACATTCTTGGTATTCCATCAATCTTCGAAGGTTTGTTCGGTTCTAATAACGGGAATCGTTAATTTTTGTAAAACATTTTTGGAATTCCATTTATCTTCGAAAGATTATTCGGTCAATTGAAAGGAAATCGATAACTTTGGTTAAACATTCTCGGAATTCTATCAATCTTCGAAAGATTTTTCGGACCTATAAAAGGAAATCGATAGTCTTGGTGAAACATTCTTGGAATTTCATCAATCTTCGAAAGATTGTCTGGTTTTAAGAAAGCGAATCGATAGTTTTCATCTGTAACTCTTGGTATTCGTTCAATCTTCGTAAGATTATTTGGTCCTATAAAAGGAAATCGTTAGTTTTGGTCAAACATTCTTGGTATTCCATCAATTTTCGAAAGATTGGTCTATTCTAATCACGATAATCGATAGTTTTGGTCAAACATTCTTAGAATTCCATCAATTTTTTGAAAGATTGGTCTGTTCTAATCACGGGAATCGATAGTTTTGGTCAAACATTCTTAGAATTCTATCAATCTTCGAAAGATTATTCGGTACTATAAAAGGAAATCGATAGTTTTGGTCAAACATTCTCGGAATTCTATCAATCTTCGAAAGATTTTTCGGACCTATAAAAGGAAATCGATAGTCTTGGTGAAACATTCTTGGAATTTCATCAATCTTCGAAAGATTGTCTCGTTTTAAGAAAGCGAATCGATAGTTTTGATCTGTAACTCTTGGTATTCGTTCAATCTTCGTAAGATTATTTGGTCCTATAAAAGGAAATCGATAGTTTTGGTCAAACATTCTTGGTATTCCATCAATTTTCGAAAGATTGGTCTGTTCAATCACGGGAATTGATAGTTTTGGTCAAACATTCTTGGTATTCCATCAATCTTCGAAGGTTTGCCGGTTCTAATAACGGAAATTGATAGTTTTGGTCAAACATTCTTGGTATTATATCAATCTTCGATGGTTTGGTCGGTTCTAATAACGGGAATCGATAGTTTTGGTCAAACATTCTTAGAATTCTATCAATCTTCGAAATATTATTCGGTCGATTGAAAGGAAATCGATAACTTTGTTTAATCATTTTCGGAATTCTAACAATCTTCGAAAGATTATTCGGTCCTATAAAAGGAAATCGATAGTTTTGGTCAAACATTCTTGGTATTCCATCAATCTTCGAAGGTTTGGTCGGTTCTGATAACGGGAATTTATAGTTTTGGTCAATTATTCTTAGAATTCTATCAATCTTCGAAATATTATTCGGTTGATTGAATGGAAATCGATAACTTTGGTAAAACAATTTCGGAATTCTATCAATCTCCGAAAGATTTTTCTGACCTATAAAAGGAAATCGATAGTTTTCGTGAAACATTCTTGGAATTTCATCAATCTTCGAAAGATTGGTTGGTTTTAAGAATGAAAATCGATAGTTTTGATCTGTATTTCTTGGAATTCGATCAATCTTCGAAAGATTATTCGGTCCTATAAAAGGAAATCGATAGTTTTGGTCAAACATTCTTGGTATTCCATCAATCTTCGAAAGATTTTTCGGCCCTATAAAAGGAAATCGATAGTCTTGGTGAATCGTTCTTGGAATTTCAGGAATCTTCGAAAGATTGTTTATTTTTTAGAAAGAGAATCGATAGTTTTGATATGTAATTCTTGAAATGAAATCAATTTTCGAAAGATTATTTGGTCCTATAAAAGGAAATCGATAGTTTTGGTCGAACATTCTTAGAATTCTATCAATCTTCGAAATATTATTCGGTCAATTAAAAGGAAATCGATAACTTTGGTTAAACATTCTCGGAATTCTATCAATCTTCGTAAGATTATTTGGTCCTATAAAAGGAAATCGATAGTTTTGGTCAAACATTCTTGGTATTCCATCAATTTTCGAAAGATTGGTCTGTTCAATCACGGGAATTGATAGTTTTGGTCAAACATTCTTGGTATTCCATCAATCTTCGAAGGTTTGGTCGGTTCTAATAACGGGAATCGATAGTTTTGGTAAAAAATTCTTGGAATTCCATCACTCTTCGCAAGTTTATTGGGTCCTATAAAAGGAAATTGATAGTTTTGGTCAAACATTCTTGGTATTCCATCAATCTTCGAAGGTTTGGTCGGTTCTAATAACGGAAATTGATAGTTTTGGTCAAACATTCTTGGTATTCCATCAATCTACGAAATATTATTCGGTCAATTATAAGGAAATCGATAACTTTGGTTAAACATTTTCGGAATTCTATCAATCTTCGATAGATTATTCGGTCTTATAAAAGGAAATCGATAGTTTTGTCAAACATTCTTGGTATTCCATCAATCTTCGAAGGTTTGTTCGGTTCTAATAACGGGAATCGTTAATTTTTGTAAAACATTTTTGGAATTCCATTTATCTTCGAAAGATTATTCGGTCAATTGAAAGGAAATCGATAACTTTGGTTAAACATTCTCGGAATTCTATCAATCTTCGAAAGATTTTTCGGACCTATAAAAGGAAATCGATAGTCTTGGTGAAACATTCTTGGAATTTCATCAATCTTCGAAAGATTGTCTGGTTTTAAGAAAGCGAATCGATAGTTTTCATCTGTAACTCTTGGTATTCGTTCAATCTTCGTAAGATTATTTGGTCCTATAAAAGGAAATCGATAGTTTTGGTCAAACATTCTTGGTATTCCATCAATTTTCGAAAGATTGGTCTATTCTAATCACGATAATCGATAGTTTTGGTCAAACATTCTTAGAATTCCATCAATTTTTTGAAAGATTGGTCTGTTCTAATCACGGGAATCGATAGTTTTGGTCAAACATTCTTAGAATTCTATCAATCTTCGAAAGATTATTCGGTACTATAAAAGGAAATCGATAGTTTTGGTCAAACATTCTCGGAATTCTATCAATCTTCGAAAGATTTTTCGGACCTATAAAAGGAAATCGATAGACTTGGTGAAACATTCTTGGAATTTCATCAATCTTCGAAAGATTGTCTCGTTTTAAGAAAGCGAATCGATAGTTTTGATCTGACACTCTTGGTATTCGTTCAATCTTCGTAAGATTATTTGGTCCTATAAAAGGAAATCGATAGTTTTGGTCAAACATTCTTGGTATTCCATCAATTTTCGAAAGATTGGTCTGTTCAATCACGGGAATTGATAGTTTTGGTCAAACATTCTTGGTATTCCATCAATCTTCGAAGGTTTGCCGGTTCTAATAACGGAAATTGATAGTTTTGGTCAAACATTCTTGGTATTATATCAATCTTCGATGGTTTGGTCGGTTCTAATAACGGGAATCGATAGTTTTGGTCAAACATTCTTAGAATTCTATCAATCTTCGAAATATTATTCGGTCGATTGAAAGGAAATCGATAACTTTGTTTAATCATTTTCGGAATTCTATCAATCTTCGATAGATTATTCGGTCTTATAAAAGGAAATCGATAGTTTTGTCAAACATTCTTGGTATTCCATCAATCTTCGAAGGTTTGTTCGGTTCTAATAACGGGAATCGTTAATTTTTGTAAAACATTTTTGGAATTCCATTTATCTTCGAAAGATTATTCGGTCAATTGAAAGGAAATCGATAACTTTGGTTAAACATTCTCGGAATTCTATCAATCTTCGAAAGATTTTTCGGACCTATAAAAGGAAATCGATAGTCTTGGTGAAACATTCTTGGAATTTCATCAATCTTCGAAAGATTGTCTGGTTTTAAGAAAGCGAATCGATAGTTTTCATCTGTAACTCTTGGTATTCGTTCAATCTTCGTAAGATTTTTTGGTCCTATAAAAGGAAATCGTTAGTTTTGGTCAAACATTCTTGGTATTCCATCAATTTTCGAAAGATTGGTCTATTCTAATCACGATAATCGATAGTTTTGGTCAAACATTCTTAGAATTCCATCAATTTTTTGAAAGATTGGTCTGTTCTAATCACGGGAATCGATAGTTTTGGTCAAACATTCTTAGAATTCTATCAATCTTCGAAAGATTATTCGGTACTATAAAAGGAAATCGATAGTTTTGGTCAAACATTCTCGGAATTCTATCAATCTTCGAAAGATTTTTCGGACCTATAAAAGGAAATCGATAGTCTTGGTGAAACATTCTTGGAATTTCATCAATCTTCGAAAGATTGTCTCGTTTTAAGAAAGCGAATCGATAGTTTTGATCTGTAACTCTTGGTATTCGTTCAATCTTCGTAAGATTATTTGGTCCTATAAAAGGAAATCGATAGTTTTGGTCAAACATTCTTGGTATTCCATCAATTTTCGAAAGATTGGTCTGTTCAATCACGGGAATTGATAGTTTTGGTCAAACATTCTTGGTATTCCATCAATCTTCGAAGGTTTGCCGGTTCTAATAACGGAAATTGATAGTTTTGGTCAAACATTCTTGGTATTATATCAATCTTCGATGGTTTGGTCGGTTCTAATAACGGGAATCGATAGTTTTGGTCAAACATTCTTAGAATTCTATCAATCTTCGAAATATTATTCGGTCGATTGAAAGGAAATCGATAACTTTGTTTAATCATTTTCGGAATTCTAACAATCTTCGAAAGATTATTCGGTCCTATAAAAGGAAATCGATAGTTTTGGTCAAACATTCTTGGTATTCCATCAATCTTCGAAGGTTTGGTCGGTTCTGATAACGGGAATTTATAGTTTTGGTCAATTATTCTTAGAATTCTATCAATCTTCGAAATATTATTCGGTTGATTGAATGGAAATCGATAACTTTGGTAAAACAATTTCGGAATTCTATCAATCTCCGAAAGATTTTTCTGACCTATAAAAGGAAATCGATAGTTTTCGTGAAACATTCTTGGAATTTCATCAATCTTCGAAAGATTGGTTGGTTTTAAGAATGAAAATCGATAGTTTTGATCTGTATTTCTTGGAATTCGATCAATCTTCGAAAGATTATTCGGTCCTATAAAAGGAAATCGATAGTTTTGGTCAAACATTCTTGGTATTCCATCAATCTTCGAAAGATTTTTCGGCCCTATAAAAGGAAATCGATAGTCTTGGTGAATCGTTCTTGGAATTTCAGGAATCTTCGAAAGATTGTTTATTTTTTAGAAAGAGAATCGATAGTTTTGATATGTAATTCTTGAAATGAAATCAATTTTCGAAAGATTATTTGGTCCTATAAAAGGAAATCGATAGTTTTGGTCGAACATTCTTAGAATTCTATCAATCTTCGAAATATTATTCGGTCAATTAAAAGGAAATCGATAACTTTGGTTAAACATTCTCGGAATTCTATCAATCTTCGTAAGATTATTTGGTCCTATAAAAGGAAATCGATAGTTTTGGTCAAACATTCTTGGTATTCCATCAATTTTCGAAAGATTGGTCTGTTCAATCACGGGAATTGATAGTTTTGGTCAAACATTCTTGGTATTCCATCAATCTTCGAAGGTTTGGTCGGTTCTAATAACGGGAATCGATAGTTTTGGTAAAAAATTCTTGGAATTCCATCACTCTTCGCAAGTTTATTGGGTCCTATAAAAGGAAATTGATAGTTTTGGTCAAACATTCTTGGTATTCCATCAATCTTCGAAGGTTTGGTCGGTTCTAATAACGGAAATTGATAGTTTTGGTCAAACATTCTTGGTATTCCATCAATCTACGAAATATTATTCGGTCAATTATAAGGAAATCGATAACTTTGGTTAAACATTTTCGGAATTCTATCAATCTTCGATAGATTATTCGGTCTTATAAAAGGAAATCGATAGTTTTGTCAAACATTCTTGGTATTCCATCAATCTTCGAAGGTTTGTTCGGTTCTAATAACGGGAATCGTTAATTTTTGTAAAACATTTTTGGAATTCCATTTATCTTCGAAAGATTATTCGGTCAATTGAAAGGAAATCGATAACTTTGGTTAAACATTCTCGGAATTCTATCAATCTTCGAAAGATTTTTCGGACCTATAAAAGGAAATCGATAGTCTTGGTGAAACATTCTTGGAATTTCATCAATCTTCGAAAGATTGTCTGGTTTTAAGAAAGCGAATCGATAGTTTTCATCTGTAACTCTTGGTATTCGTTCAATCTTCGTAAGATTATTTGGTCCTATAAAAGGAAATCGTTAGTTTTGGTCAAACATTCTTGGTATTCCATCAATTTTCGAAAGATTGGTCTATTCTAATCACGATAATCGATAGTTTTGGTCAAACATTCTTAGAATTCCATCAATTTTTTGAAAGATTGGTCTGTTCTAATCACGGGAATCGATAGTTTTGGTCAAACATTCTTAGAATTCTATCAATCTTCGAAAGATTATTCGGTACTATAAAAGGAAATCGATAGTTTTGGTCAAACATTCTCGGAATTCTATCAATCTTCGAAAGATTTTTCGGACCTATAAAAGGAAATCGATAGACTTGGTGAAACATTCTTGGAATTTCATCAATCTTCGAAAGATTGTCTCGTTTTAAGAAAGCGAATCGATAGTTTTGATCTGACACTCTTGGTATTCGTTCAATCTTCGTAAGATTATTTGGTCCTATAAAAGGAAATCGATAGTTTTGGTCAAACATTCTTGGTATTCCATCAATTTTCGAAAGATTGGTCTGTTCAATCACGGGAATTGATAGTTTTGGTCAAACATTCTTGGTATTCCATCAATCTTCGAAGGTTTGCCGGTTCTAATAACGGAAATTGATAGTTTTGGTCAAACATTCTTGGTATTATATCAATCTTCGATGGTTTGGTCGGTTCTAATAACGGGAATCGATAGTTTTGGTCAAACATTCTTAGAATTCTATCAATCTTCGAAATATTATTCGGTCGATTGAAAGGAAATCGATAACTTTGTTTAATCATTTTCGGAATTCTATCAATCTTCGATAGATTATTCGGTCTTATAAAAGGAAATCGATAGTTTTGTCAAACATTCTTGGTATTCCATCAATCTTCGAAGGTTTGTTCGGTTCTAATAACGGGAATCGTTAATTTTTGTAAAACATTTTTGGAATTCCATTTATCTTCGAAAGATTATTCGGTCAATTGAAAGGAAATCGATAACTTTGGTTAAACATTCTCGGAATTCTATCAATCTTCGAAAGATTTTTCGGACCTATAAAAGGAAATCGATAGTCTTGGTGAAACATTCTTGGAATTTCATCAATCTTCGAAAGATTGTCTGGTTTTAAGAAAGCGAATCGATAGTTTTCATCTGTAACTCTTGGTATTCGTTCAATCTTCGTAAGATTATTTGGTCCTATAAAAGGAAATCGTTAGTTTTGGTCAAACATTCTTGGTATTCCATCAATTTTCGAAAGATTGGTCTATTCTAATCACGATAATCGATAGTTTTGGTCAAACATTCTTAGAATTCCATCAATTTTTTGAAAGATTGGTCTGTTCTAATCACGGGAATCGATAGTTTTGGTCAAACATTCTTAGAATTCTATCAATCTTCGAAAGATTATTCGGTACTATAAAAGGAAATCGATAGTTTTGGTCAAACATTCTCGGAATTCTATCAATCTTCGAAAGATTTTTCGGACCTATAAAAGGAAATCGATAGTCTTGGTGAAACATTCTTGGAATTTCATCAATCTTCGAAAGATTGTCTCGTTTTAAGAAAGCGAATCGATAGTTTTGATCTGTCACTCTTGGTATTCGTTCAATCTTCGTAAGATTATTTGGTCCTATAAAAGGAAATCGATAGTTTTGGTCAAACATTCTTGGTATTCCATCAATTTTCGAAAGATTGGTCTGTTCAATCACGGGAATTGATAGTTTTGGTCAAACATTCTTGGTATTCCATCAATCTTCGAAGGTTTGCCGGTTCTAATAACGGAAATTGATAGTTTTGGTCAAACATTCTTGGTATTATATCAATCTTCGATGGTTTGGTCGGTTCTAATAACGGGAATCGATAGTTTTGGTCAAACATTCTTAGAATTCTATCAATCTTCGAAATATTATTCGGTCGATTGAAAGGAAATCGATAACTTTGTTTAATCATTTTCGGAATTCTAACAATCTTCGAAAGATTATTCGGTCCTATAAAAGGAAATCGATAGTTTTGGTCAAACATTCTTGGTATTCCATCAATCTTCGAAGGTTTGGTCGGTTCTGATAACGGGAATTTATAGTTTTGGTCAATTATTCTTAGAATTCTATCAATCTTCGAAATATTATTCGGTTGATTGAATGGAAATCGATAACTTTGGTTAAACAATTTCGGAATTCTATCAATCTCCGAAAGATTTTTCTGACCTATAAAAGGAAATCGATAGTTTTCGTGAAACATTCTTGGAATTTCATCAATCTTCGAAAGATTGGTTGGTTTTAAGAATGAAAATCGATAGTTTTGATCTGTATTTCTTGGAATTCGATCAATCTTCGAAAGATTATTCGGTCCTATAAAAGGAAATCGATAGTTTTGGTCAAACATTCTTGGTATTCCATCAATCTTCGAAAGATTTTTCGGCCCTATAAAAGGAAATCGATAGTCTTGGTGAATCGTTCTTGGAATTTCAGGAATCTTCGAAAGATTGTTTATTTTTTAGAAAGAGAATCGATAGTTTTGATATGTAATTCTTGAAATGAAATCAATTTTCAAAAGATTATTTGGTCCTATAAAAGGAAATCGATAGTTTTGGTCGAACATTCTTAGAATTCTATCAATCTTCGAAATATTATTCGGTCAATTAAAAGGAAATCGATAACTTTGGTAAAACATTCTCGGAATTCTATCAATCTTCGTAAGATTATTTGGTCCTATAAAAGGAAATCGATAGTTTTGGTCAAACATTCTTGGTATTCCATCAATTTTCGAAAGATTGGTCTGTTCAATCACGGGAATTGATAGTTTTGGTCAAACATTCTTGGTATTCCATCAATCTTCGAAGGTTTGGTCGGTTCTAATAACGGGAATCGATAGTTTTGGTAAAAAATTCTTGGAATTCCATCACTCTTCGCAAGTTTATTGGGTCCTATAAAAGGAAATTGATAGTTTTGGTCAAACATTCTTGGTATTCCATCAATCTTCGATGGTTTGGTCGGTTCTAATAACGGGAATCGATAGTTTTGGTCAAACATTCTTAGAATTCTATCAATCTTCGAAATATTATTCGGTCGATTGAAAGGAAATCGATAACTTTGTTTAATCATTTTCGGAATTCTATCAATCTTCGAAAGATTATTCGGTCCTATAAAAGGAAATCGATAGTTTTGGTCAAACATTCTTGGTATTCCATCAATCTTCGAAGGTTTGGTCGGTTCTGATAACGGAAATCGATAGTTTTGGTCAATTATTCTTAGAATTCTATCAATCTTCGAAATATTATTCGGTTGATTGAAAGGAAATCGATAACTTTGGTTAAACAATTTCGGAATTCTATCAATCTCCGAAAGATTTTTCTGACTTATAAAAGGAAATCGATAGTTTTGGTCAAACATTCTTAGAATTTCATCAATCTTCGAAGGTTTGGTCGGTTCTAATAACGGAAATTGATAGTTTTGGTCAAACATTCTTGGTATTCCATCAATCTTCGAAGGTTTGGTCGGTTCTAATAACGGGAATCGTTAATTTTTGTAAAACATTTTTGGAATTCCATTTATCTTCGAAAGATTATTCGGTCAATTGAAAGGAAATCGATAACTTTGGTTAAACATTCTCGGAATTCTATCAATCTTCGAAAGATTTTTCGGACCTATAAAAGGAAATCGATAGTCTTGGTGAAACATTCTTGGAATTTCATCAATCTTCGAAAGATTGTCTGGTTTTAAGAAAGCGAATCGATAGTTTTCATCTGTAACTCTTGGTATTCGTTCAATCTTCGTAAGATTATTTGGTCCTATAAAAGGAAATCGTTAGTTTTGGTCAAACATTCTTGGTATTCCATCAATTTTCGAAAGATTGGTCTATTCTAATCACGATAATCGATAGTTTTGGTCAAACATTCTTAGAATTCCATCAATTTTTTGAAAGATTGGTCTGTTCTAATCACGGGAATCGATAGTTTTGGTCAAACATTCTTAGAATTCTATCAATCTTCGAAAGATTATTCGGTACTATAAAAGAAAATCGATAGTTTTGGTCAAACATTCTCGGAATTCTATCAATCTTCGAAAGATTTTTCGGACCTATAAAAGGAAATCGATAGTCTTGGTGAATCATTCTTGGAATTTCATCAATCTTCGAAAGATTGTCTCGTTTTAAGAAAGCGAATCGATAGTTTTGATCTGTAACTCTTGGTATTCGTTCAATCTTCGTAAGATTATTTGGTCCTATAAAAGGAAATCGATAGTTTTGGTCAAACATTCTTGGTATTCCATCAATTTTCGAAAGATTGGTCTGTTCAATCACGGGAATTGATAGTTTTGGTCAAACATTCTTGGTATTCCATCAATCTTCGAAGGTTTGCCGGTTCTAATAACGGAAATTGATAGTTTTGGTCAAACATTCTTGGTATTATATCAATCTTCGATGGTTTGGTCGGTTCTAATAACGGGAATCGATAGTTTTGGTCAAACATTCTTAGAATTCTATCAATCTTCGAAATATTATTCGGTCGATTGAAAGGAAATCGATAACTTTGTTTAATCATTTTCGGAATTCTAACAATCTTCGAAAGATTATTCGGTCCTATAAAAGGAAATCGATAGTTTTGGTCAAACATTCTTGGTATTCCATCAATCTTCGAAGGTTTGGTCGGTTCTGATAACGGGAATTTATAGTTTTGGTCAATTATTCTTAGAATTCTATCAATCTTCGAAATATTATTCGGTTGATTGAATGGAAATCGATAACTTTGGTTAAACAATTTCGGAATTCTATCAATCTCCGAAAGATTTTTCTGACCTATAAAAGGAAATCGATAGTTTTCGTGAAACATTCTTGGAATTTCATCAATCTTCGAAAGATTGGTTGGTTTTAAGAATGAAAATCGATAGTTTTGATCTGTATTTCTTGGAATTCGATCAATCTTCGAAAGATTATTCGGTCCTATAAAAGGAAATCGATAGTTTTGGTCAAACATTCTTGGTATTCCATCAATCTTCGAAAGATTTTTCGGCCCTATAAAAGGAAATCGATAGTCTTGGTGAATCGTTCTTGGAATTTCAGGAATCTTCGAAAGATTGTTTATTTTTTAGAAAGAGAATCGATAGTTTTGATATGTAATTCTTGAAATGAAATCAATTTTCGAAAGATTATTTGGTCCTATAAAAGGAAATCGATAGTTTTGGTCGAACATTCTTAGAATTCTATCAATCTTCGAAATATTATTCGGTCAATTAAAAGGAAATCGATAACTTTGGTTAAACATTCTCGGAATTCTATCAATCTTCGTAAGATTATTTGGTCCTATAAAAGGAAATCGATAGTTTTGGTCAAACATTCTTGGTATTCCATCAATTTTCGAAAGATTGGTCTGTTCAATCACGGGAATTGATAGTTTTGGTCAAACATTCTTGGTATTCCATCAATCTTCGAAGGTTTGGTCGGTTCTAATAACGGGAATCGATAGTTTTGGTAAAAAATTCTTGGAATTCCATCACTCTTCGCAAGTTTATTGGGTCCTATAAAAGGAAATTGATAGTTTTGGTCAAACATTCTTGGTATTCCATCAATCTTCGATGGTTTGGTCGGTTCTAATAACGGGAATCGATAGTTTTGGTCAAACATTCTTAGAATTCTATCAATCTTCGAAATATTATTCGGTCGATTGAAAGGAAATCGATAACTTTGTTTAATCATTTTCGGAATTCTATCAATCTTCGAAAGATTATTCGGTCCTATAAAAGGAAATCGATAGTTTTGGTCAAACATTCTTGGTATTCCATCAATCTTCGAAGGTTTGGTCGGTTCTAAAAACGGGAATCGAAAGTTTTGGTCAATTATTCTTAGAATTCTATCAATCTTCGAAATATTATTCGGTCGATTGAAAGGAAATCGATAACTTTGGTTAAGCAATTTCGGAATTCGATCAATCTTCGAAAGATATTTCGGTCCTATAAAAGGAAATCGACTGTTTTGGTCAAAAATTCTTGGTATTCCATCAATCTTCGAAGGTTTGGTCGGTTCTAATAACGGAAATTGATAGTTTTGGTAAAACATTCTTGGTATTCCATCAATCTTCGATGGTTTGGTCGGTTCTAATAACGGGAATCGATAGTTTTGGTCAAACATTCTTAGAATTCTATCAATCTTCGAAATATTATTCGGTTGATTGAATGGAAATCGATAACTTTGGTTAAACAATTTCGGAATTCTATCAATCTCCGAAAGATTTTTCTGACCTATAAAAGGAAATCGATAGTTTTGGTGAAACATTCTTGGAATTTCAGCAATCTTCGAAAGATTGGTTGGTTTTAAGAAAGAAAATCGATAGTTTTGATCTGTATTTCTTGGAATTCGATCAATCTTCGAAAGATTATTCGGTCCTATAAAAGGAAATCGATAGTTTTGGTCAAACATTCTTGGTATTCCACCAATCTTCGAAGGTTTGTTCGGTTCTAAAAACGGGAATCGATAGTTTTGGTCAAACATTCTCAGAATTCTATCAATCTTCGAAAGATTTTTCGGCCCTATAAAAGGAAATCGATAGTCTTGGTGAATCGTTCTTGGAATTTCAGGAATCTTCGAAAGATTGTTTATTTTTAAGAAAGAGAATCGATAGTTTTGATATGTAATTCTTGAAATTAAATCAATTTTCGAAAGATTATTTGGTCCTATAAAAGGAAATCGATAGTTTTGGTCAAACATTCTTAGAATTCTATCAATCTTCGAAATATTATTCGGTCAATTAAAAGGAAATCGTTAGTCCTGGTAAAACATTCTTGGAATTTCATCAATCTTCGAAAGATTTTCTGGTTTTAAGAAAGCGAATCGATAGTTTTGATCTGTAACTCTTGGTATTCGTTCAATCTTCGTAAGATTATTTGGTCCTATAAAAGGAAATCGATAGTTTTGGTCAAACATTCTTGGTATTCTATCAATTTTCGAAAGATTGGTCTATTCTAATCACGAGAATCGATAGTTTTGGTAAAAAATTCTTGGAATTCCATCACTCTTCGAAGGTTTGGTCGGTTCTAATAACGGGAATCGATAGTTTTGGTAAAAAATTCTTGGAATTCCATCAATCTTCGAAAGATTATTCGGTCCTATAATAGGAAATCAATAGTTTTGGTGAAAGATTCTTGGAAATTCATCAATCTTCGAAAGATTGTTTTGTTTTAAGAAAGCGAATCGATAGTTTTGATCTGTAACTCTTGGTATTCGTTCAATCTTCGTAAGATTATTTGGTCCTATAAAAGGAAATCGATAGTTTTGGTCAAACATTCTTGGTATTCCATCAATTTTCGAAAGATTGGTCTGTTCAATCACGGGAATTGATAGTTTTGGTCAAACATTCTTGGTATTCCATCAATCTTCGAAGGTTTGGTCGGTTCTAATAACGGGAATCGATAGTTTTGGTAAAAAAATTCTTGGAATTCCATCACTCTTCGCAAGTTTATTGGGTCCCATAAAAGGAAATTGATAGTTTTGGTCAAACATTCTTGGTATTCCATCAATCTTCGAAGGTTTGGTCGGTTCTAAAAACGGGAATCGAAAGTTTTGGTCAATTATTCTTAGAATTCTATCAATCTTCGAAATATTATTCGGTCGATTGAAAGGAAATCGATAACTTTGGTTAAACAATTTCGGAATTCGATCAATCTTCGAAAGATTATTAGGTCCTATAAAAGGAAATCGATAGTTTTGGTCAAAAATTCTTGGTATTCCACAATCTTCGAAGGTTTGGTCGGTTCTAATAACGGAAATTGATAGTTTTGGTCAAACATTCTTGGTATTCCATCAATCTACGAAATATTATTCGGTCAATTATAAGGAAATCGATAACTTTGGTTAAACATTTTCGGAATTCTATCAATCTTCGATAGATTATTCGGTCTTATAAAAGGAAATCGATAGTTTTGTCAAACATTCTTGGTATTCCATCAATCTTCGAAGGTTTGGTCGGTTCTAATAACGGGAATCGTTAATTTTTGTAAAACATTCTTGGAATTCCATTAATCTTCGAAAGATTTTTCGGACCTATAAAAGGAAATCGATAGTCTTGGTGAAACATTCTTGGAATTTCATCAATCTTCGAAAGATTGTCTGGTTTTAAGAAAGCGAATCGATAGTTTTCAGATGGTTGGCAGGCCTGCCGAACATAAACAAATACTGCTGCATTAGGCCTCGCCGATTTTAGAGTCTTTTGAACCGTTTTATGACAGAGGGTCCAGGTGAAAGGTTTCGCACAAGATAAGTTGTTGGTCCGGCTACCTGCGCGAGTGAAATCTCCACTGTGCCTGCAGAAATGCGGCGTAAAATTGATATTTTTCGTGGCGCTCCACCGGCCTCCATCTTTCCGCCTGCTCCTGTCTGCCCCTGTTGCGGCCGGGGCGCAGAAAATCAACGACTAGAGAAGAAAATTGAGACAGTGCTCCGCGACCTACAGCTTCTCAAGGACAGAGTCGGCCTTCAGACGGACACAATAAGGACTTATAGCCAAGCGCTTCAAGATGGCCGTCCACCGACTGCACAGGCCTCGGGAATCTCCCCGACCGGCGTCGCAAAAATTCACTTTATCACAGGCAATCTTTTCACTGATGTCCCTCAAGGTGCAGCAATGGGACACTGCGTAGGTGCCGACTTTGCGATGTCAGCTGGTCTAGCTATCACTTTCAAAGAGCGCTTCGGTTACCAAGACTACTTGAGGTCACTCGGTCTTCGACCCGGTGAAGTCACTTCGATCATCTGTGACCAAGAGGACAGGACTGTCTTCTATCTGGTCACGAAACCAAGGTCAGCCCGCTGCCGCCCCCGCCCAGAGGACTTCCGCAAGGCCGTCTTCGCCCTGGCCGAGAGATGCAACAAGTCCAACGTGCCGACGATCGCTATACCGAAAATCGGCGCAGGACTAGACCGTCTCTACTGGCCATGGGTGGTAAGCGTGCTGGAGGACGCGTTTGCTGGCAGCGAAACAGACATCCTTATCTTCACCGAACCCAACGAGAGAAGGGTTCTGCGGAGAAGAGTGGCCCCCAGTTGGCGTGGCGGCGCCTCAAAACCCGCCCAAGCACAGGACGCCGCAGTGGAGGGTGGACAAGCTGGGCGCAGGATGGACAGCGAGACGACTTCGGGGGCCACCACGCCTCCTACGTCCAGCCCCACCCTTGCGGCCGTAGATTCAGGTGAGCTCATTCCTGTTTCTCCTCTGACCACTTTCGCGGTCAAGGAACTCGTTGATGCTCGCTCTGATGGCTCTCCTCCTGCAAACAGCCCTGCCAAAACTGACGACGGGAAGGCTGGCAACCAAAAGAAGTCCCCTCTCGACCGCTTCATGGACGACATCGAGAAGCGCTACAACAACCTGTTGTTGTCGCCACAGGCTGACCCCGTGCTGAAGTCCACGAGGGCCCCTTCCCCTTCCCCTGGGCGAGACAGTGCCACTAAAGCTGTCAACATTACAGTCGTCGCGGCGGGTGGACCAGCTGGCCGCGGCACCGAGACCTGTCAGGCGACTGGGGTTCTATCTCTTTCCGCGGCTGGCCCCACCCAAGGGCACTCATCAGGTGAGCCAGTTCCTTTTTCTCAATCACCTGAGGTACTCTATGCTAACGGTGCCCAAACACGTATTGCTACTGATGGGGCCCCCGTTTCCAGTGCCGGCTTTCTAAATGACGAGATTGCTGCTTGCCGAACGCCGAATGACTCCGCATCAAACAACAGTGATGTGCAGCCCGACATGTCTAAGCATAAGAAAACGCAAATTGAACCTGACGCGGCCCCAAGCCCAGCACTGACAAGAAATAGGAAGAAGAAGCAGCAGCCTACAGTTAAAGACACTAAGACATCCTCAGCACGAAAAAACGAGAGCAAGAGAGAAGACAACAAACTAAAGTAGACAGTGACGTGAGTGATAAAACATTCGTAAAGGTAAAACAGAACTCTAGAGACCCAATTAACCTCAACATACTGAGTTTAAACGTGCAGGGACTGAAAAATCCAGACAAATTCAATTTTTTCATGACATTTGTAAGCCAAATTAAACCCCAACCCCATATTATAGCGATCTCAGAACATTGGCTCGATAAATACGAGGTTCTCAAATTTAAACTAAAGGGCTACAAAAACATGGCGTGCTACGGAAGAATAAAACGAGAAAGGGGAGGAGTATTATTACTAGTCAACGAAATATTGAACTGTAAAATTAAAAATGTTAAAACAAGCTCAAAGGAATTCCTCTTCGAAATATGCGGCGTCAAATTGGAAATCAATGACATAGTTGTGCATGTATTCTCAATCTACAGACCATCAAATCCTGATTCAAATTCAAAAATTGGCCAGTTCTTTGTGCACCTTGAAAACACAATTGAAAAATATAGATGCAAGGGCGAAATTCTTATTGCGGGAGATCTTAACATCGATTATTTGCGTCGGGAAAAAAATTCAATTCAACTGGAAAACATCCTCCATAGCTACGACACCGTCGTTATAAACGCTGGAAAAGTAACTAGGCCCAATGAAAATCCTAATTCAGGCTCCCTAATAGACTATGTAATAGCAAGCCCGCTTCTTGTCGATCCGGGAAATTTCCAAATAGTAAACCTATCTTTCTCTGATCATATGGCAATCTCGGCAAATTTGAAAATCGAAGCTAGCATTTGTAAGGATATATTTATCCACGCGAGGAAATATTCAGACCACAAATTAAATAAATTGATTGACATGTTAGAATCTGAGAACTGGCATGATGTATATGCAGTTAAAACTGCCGACGAAAAATGCGAATCATTTGTAACACTGTTAGTCAAGTATTTTGAGCTATGCTTCCCTATTACCCGTGCCTTAAAACGAGCGAACAAACTAAATAAAGCAGAGTTATCTGATCACACCCGCCTGCAACAAGCCGAACTTAGAGACCTCGCGGATGAAATTCAATCAGAGCGTAATCCTGAAAGCAAAGACAAGCTTAGAAAGGCGTACAAAAATCTAAAAAGTTATGTCTCGTATTGCATTAACAATGACATTAAAAAATTTAATGATCAGAAAATAGCACGAGCCGAAAATAAATCACGGACAGCCTGGAATATTATAAATGAAATGTGTTACACTAAAAGCGTTGACAGAATTGACAATGTCATTATTGGAGGAGCGAAGATCGTAGATAAAAAAACAATAGCTAATAAGTTAAACCAAAACTTTGTAGTTCCTGTCCCTCCGAATCCAAATCATGAATATGTCCATCCCCCAGTTCAAATTTGTGATAAATTCTTTCTAGCCTCAACAAGTGAGGCAGAAATTTACGCAATCATACAAAAACTCCAAACTAAAAAATCTTATGGCTGGGACGGTATCTCGGTGGAAATCCTGAAAAAAATCGCTCTCCAAATTGTAGTCCCTCTTTGTCATGTGATTAATGCCTCCCTTAACTCTGGTAAATTTCCAAAGAACATGAAGTTGTCAAAGATTATTCCGGTCTTTAAAAAAGGCTCTAAGACTGACATTCAAAATTATAGACCAATAGCAGTCACTTCGTCTATTTCAAAAACATTTGAAAAAGTCTATTTAGCATGACTTGAGAACCATCTAATGCGAAATAATTTAATTTCTGCTGAACAGCATGGTTTCCAGAAAGGTAAAAGCACAAATTCTGCGTTGTTCGAATTTATCAACCTAGTTACCTGTTCAATGGAGGCTAAAGAGCGAGTCAATGTGATCCTGTACGATTTTAGTAACGCATTTGGCACCCTATATCCTCAGCTTTTGTTAAAAAAACTTGAAATGTATGGTCTGAATGAAACTGCCATTAGCTGGCTACAAAGTTTCATGTTGGATCGTGAACAATATGTCGAGCTAAAAGAGATTGATGGAAATCATCTTAAAACAATAAATTCAAGTGTTTTAAAATCTAGTATGGGTATACCGCAGGGCACCACGCTTGGCCCAAACTGCTTCACCAATTATGTGAATGATTTTCCACTTCAGATAGTGATCGCAACACTAATAATGTTTGCTGATGATTCTACTGTAATAATTCGCGGTGCTAATTGTATAGACGTCAATTCGAAATCATTACAGGCCAACGAGGAAATTGTAAACTATGCTGATTTAAACTTCCTAACGCTAAACGGGAAGAAAACTAAAATGGTCCAAATGCATACCACCCAAACAAAAAATATTATTCAGCCAGTGATTATAGTGAATGGTGAAAAAGTGGACGTTGTGAAATCCAGTAAACTGCTGGGAGTGTATATAAACGAAAATCTAAACTGGGAAGAACAATGTAACAGTGTCGCGGCCAAACTGCGTAGTGTAACCTACCTGTTCACAATGCTATATGGCAAAGTGTCTAAGACGGCTTTAAAACAGGTGTACGCGGCCTATGCGCAAAGTCACATTCTGTACTCAATCGTGATATGGGGAGGCTCCTGCCACATGAAAACCGTGTTCACTGCCCAAAAAAGAGTGATTCGGGCCATGTGCGGCAAGTATTATGGGAGGAGCAACAGACCCTTAGAGTCCTGTCGTGACCTCTTTCGTGAGCTTAATATCATGACAGTTTATTCCTTGTACATCCACGAGTGTATGAAATTCCTCAAAAAGTACCCCGCAGAATTTCCAAAATGTAGAGACGTTCCACATGTAGGCGGTATACCCACTCGCAGAAAAGAAAATAACGCATGTTACAATGACCTGTACGTTAAACCATGTAATTTGAAACAGGCGGTGCAAAACCCAGCGAGCATGATACCGAGACTCTTCAACGCGCTTCCAAGTTCAATTAAGTTAATTGATGATAGCAAAGAGTTTATCTCCAATGTCAAGCAGCTGGTTTTGCACCACCAATTCTATGACCTGGACGAATTTTTCTGTCTGTAATTATTATTTTTTATGTCTGTGATATTATGTTTAACAGCCCAAAAAGGCTACACCTGACTTATTTTAAGAGCCACCCCTGTAAATATTTGGCTTAACAAAATAAAAGAATATCTGAATCTGAATCTGAATCTGAGTTTTGGTCAATTATTCTTAGAATTCTATCAATCTTCGAAATATTATTCGGTTGATTGAATGGAAATCGATAACTTTGGTTAAACAATTTCGGAATTCTATCAATCTCCGAAAGATTTTTCTGACCTATAAAACGAAATCGATAGTTTTGGTGAAACATTCTTGGAATTTCATCAATCTTCGAAAGATTGGTTGGTTTTAAGAAAGAAAATCGATAGTTTTGATCTGTATTTCTTGGAATTCGATCAATCTTCGAAAGATTATTCGGTCCTATAAAAGGAAATCGATAGTTTTGGTCAAACATTCTTGGTATTCCACCAATCTTCGAAGGTTTGGTCGGTTCTAAAAACGGGAATCGATAGTTTTGGTCAAACATTCTCAGAATTCTATCAATCTTCGAAAGATTTTTCGGCCCTATAAAAGGAAATCGATAGTCTTGGTGAATCGTTCTTGGAATTTCAGGAATCTTCGAAAGATTGTTTATTTTTAAGAAAGAGAATCGATAGTTTTGATATGTAATTCTTGAAATTAAATCAATTTTCAAAAGATTATTTGGTCCTATAAAAGGAAATCGATAGTTTTGGTCAAACATTCTTGGTATTCCACCAATCTTCGAAGGTTTGGTCGGTTCTAATAACAGAAATCGATAGTTTTGGTCGAACATTCTTAGAATTCTATCAATCTTCGAAATATTATTCGGTCAATTAAAAGGAAATCGATAGTCCTGGTGAAACATTCTTGGAATTTCATCAATCTTCGAAAGATTTTCTGGTTTTAAGAAAGCGAATCGATAGTTTTGATCTGTAACTCTTGGTATTCGTTCAATCTTCGTAAGATTATTTGGTCCTATAAAAGGAAATCGATAGTTTTGGTCAAACATTCTTGGTATTCTATCAATTTTCGAAAGATTGGTCTATTCTAATCACGAGAATCGATAGTTTTGGTAAAAAATTCTTGGAATTCCATCACTCTTCGAAGGTTTGGTCGGTTCTAATAACGGGAATCGATAGTTTTGGTAAAAAATTCTTGGAATTCCATCAATCTTCGAAAGATTATTCGGTCCTATAATAGGAAATCGATAGTTTTGGTGAAAGATTCTTGGAAATTCATCAATCTTCGAAAGATTGTTTTGTTTTAAGAAAGCGAATCGATAGTTTTGATCTGTAACTCTTGGTATTCGTTCAATCTTCGTAAGATTATTTGGTCCTATAAAAGGAAATCGATAGTTTTGGTCAAACATTCTTGGTATTCCATCAATTTTCGAAAGATTGGTCTGTTCAATCACGGGAATTGATAGTTTTGGTCAAACATTCTTGGTATTCCATCAATCTTCGAAGGTTTGGTCAGTTCTAATAACGGGAATCGATAGTTTTGGTAAAAAAATTCTTGGAATTCCATCACTCTTCGCAAGTTTATTGGGTCCTATAAAAAGAAATTGATAGTTTTGGTCAAACATTCTTGGTATTCCATTAATCTTCGAAGGTTTGGTCGGTTCTAAAAACGGGAATCGAAAGTTTTGGTCAATTATTCTTAGAATTCTATCAATCTTCGAAATATTATTCGGTCGATTGAAAGGAAATCGATAACTTTGGTTAAACAATTTCGGAATTCGATCAATCTTCGAAAGATTATTAGGTCCTATAAAAGGAAATCGATAGTTTTGGTCAAAAATTCTTGGTATTCCACAATCTTCGAAGGTTTGGTCGGTTCTAATAACGGAAATTGATAGTTTTGGTCAAACATTCTTGGTATTCCATTAATCTTCGAAAGATTTTTCGGACCTATAAAAGGAAATCGATAGTCTTGGTGAAACATTCTTGGAATTTCATCAATCTTCGAAAGATTGTCTGGTTTTAAGAAAGCGAATCGATAGTTTTCATCTGTAACTCTTGGTATTCGTTCAATCTTCGTAAGATTATTTGGTCCTATAAAAGGAAATCGTTAGTTTTGGTCAAACATTCTTGGTATTCCATCAATTTTCGAAAGATTGGTCTATTCTTATCACGATAATCGATAGTTTTGGTCAAACATTCTTAGAATTCCATCAAATTTATGAAAGATTGGTCTGTTCAATCACGGGAATTGATAGTTTTGGTCAAACATTCTTGGTATTCCATCAATCTTCGAAGGTTTGGTCGGTTCTGATAACGGGAATTTATAGTTTTGGTCAATTATTCTTAGAATTCTATCAATCTTCGAAATATTATTCGGTTGATTGAATGGAAATCGATAACTTTGGTTAAACAATTTCGGAATTCTATCAATCTCCGAAAGATTTTTCTGACCTATAAAAGGAAATCGATAGTTTTGGTGAAACATTCTTGGAATTTCATCAATCTTCGAAAGATTGGTTGGTTTTAAGAAAGAAAATCGATAGTTTTGATCTGTATTTCTTGGAATTCGATCAATCTTCGAAAGATTATTCGGTCCTATAAAAGGAAATCGATAGTTTTGGTCAAACATTCTTGGTATTCCATCAATCTTCGAAGGTTTGGTCGGTTCTAAAAACGGGAATCGATAGTTTTGGTCAAACATTCTCAGAATTCTATCAATCTTCGAAAGATTTTTCGGCCCTATAAAAGGAAATCGATAGTCTTGGTGAATCGTTCTTGGAATTTCAGGAATCTTCGAAAGATTGTTTATTTTTAAGAAAGAGAATCGATAGTTTTGATATGTAATTCTTGAAATTAAATCAATTTTCGAAAGATTATTTGGTCCTATAAAAGGAAATCGATAGTTTTGGTCAAACATTCTTGGTATTCCACCAATCTTCGAAGGTTTGGTCGGTTCTAATAACAGAAATCGATAGTTTTGGTCGAACATTCTTAGAATTCTATCAATCTTCGAAATATTATTCGGTCAATTAAAAGGAAATCGATAGTCCTGGTGAAACATTCTTGGAATTTCATCAATCTTCGAAAGATTTTCTGGTTTTAAGAAAGCGAATCGATAGTTTTGATCTGTAACTCTTGGTATTCGTTCAATCTTCGTAAGATTATTTGGTCCTATAAAAGGAAATCGATAGTTTTGGTCAAACATTCTTGGTATTCTATCAATTTTCGAAAGATTGGTCTATTCTAATCACGAGAATCGATAGTTTTGGTAAAAAATTCTTGGAATTCCATCACTCTTCGAAGGTTTGGTCGGTTCTAATAACGGGAATCGATAGTTTTGGTAAAAAATTCTTGGAATTCCATCAATCTTCGAAAGATTATTCGGTCCTATAATAGGAAATCGATAGTTTTGGTGAAAGATTCTTGGAAATTCATCAATCTTCGAAAGATTGTTTTGTTTTAAGAAAGCGAATCGATAGTTTTGATCTGTAACTCTTGGTATTCGTTCAATCTTCGTAAGATTATTTGGTCCTATAAAAGGAAATCGATAGTTTTGGTCAAACATTCTTGGTATTCCACCAATCTTCGAAGGTTTGGTCGGTTCTAAAAACGGGAATCGATAGTTTTGGTCAAACATTCTCAGAATTCTATCAATCTTCGAAAGATTTTTCGGCCCTATAAAAGGAAATCGATAGTCTTGGTGAATCGTTCTTGGAATTTCAGGAATCTTCGAAAGATTGTTTATTTTTAAGAAAGAGAATCGATAGTTTTGATATGTAATTCTTGAAATTAAATCAATTTTCGAAAGATTATTTGGTCCTATAAAAGGAAATCGATAGTTTTGGTCAAACATTCTTGGTATTCCACCAATCTTCGAAGGTTTGGTCGGTTCTAATAACAGAAATCGATAGTTTTGGTCGAACATTCTTAGAATTCTATCAATCTTCGAAATATTATTCGGTCAATTAAAAGGAAATCGATAGTCCTGGTGAAACATTCTTGGAATTTCATCAATCTTCGAAAGATTTTCTGGTTTTAAGAAAGCGAATCGATAGTTTTGATCTGTAACTCTTGGTATTCGTTCAATCTTCGTAAGATTATTTGGTCCTATAAAAGGAAATCGATAGTTTTGGTCAAACATTCTTGGTATTCTATCAATTTTCGAAAGATTGGTCTATTCTAATCACGAGAATCGATAGTTTTGGTAAAAAATTCTTGGAATTCCATCACTCTTCGAAGGTTTGGTCGGTTCTAATAACGGGAATCGATAGTTTTGGTAAAAAATTCTTGGAATTCCATCAATCTTCGAAAGATTATTCGGTCCTATAATAGGAAATCGATAGTTTTGGTGAAAGATTCTTGGAAATTCATCAATCTTCGAAAGATTGTTTTGTTTTAAGAAAGCGAATCGATAGTTTTGATCTGTAACTCTTGGTATTCGTTCAATCTTCGTAAGATTATTTGGTCCTATAAAAGGAAATCGATAGTTTTGGTCAAACATTCTTGGTATTCCATCAATTTTCGAAAGATTGGTCTGTTCAATCACGGGAATTGATAGTTTTGGTCAAACATTCTTGGTATTCCATCAATCTTCGAAGGTTTGGTCGGTTCTAATAACGGGAATCGATAGTTTTGGTAAAAAAATTCTTGGAATTCCATCACTCTTCGCAAGTTTATTGGGTCCTATAAAAGGAAATTGATAGTTTTGGTCAAACATTCTTGGTATTCCATCAATCTTCGAAGGTTTGGTCGGTTCTAAAAACGGGAATCGAAAGTTTTGGTCAATTATTCTTAGAATTCTATCAATCTTCGAAATATTATTCGGTCGATTGAAAGGAAATCGATAACTTTGGTTAAACAATTTCGGAATTCGATCAATCTTCGAAAGATTATTAGGTCCTATAAAAGGAAATCGATAGTTTTGGTCAAAAATTCTTGGTATTCCACAATCTTCGAAGGTTTGGTCGGTTCTAATAACGGAAATTGATAGTTTTGGTCAAACATTCTTGGTATTCCATCAATCTACGAAATATTATTCGGTCAATTATAAGGAAATCGATAACTTTGGTTAAACATTTTCGGAATTCTATCAATCTTCGATAGATTATTCGGTCTTATAAAAGGAAATCGATAGTTTTGTCAAACATTCTTGGTATTCCATCAATCTTCGAAGGTTTGGTCGGTTCTAATAACGGGAATCGTTAATTTTTGTAAAACATTCTTGGAATTCCATTAATCTTCGAAAGATTTTTCGGACCTATAAAAGGAAATCGATAGTCTTGGTGAAACATTCTTGGAATTTCATCAATCTTCGAAAGATTGTCTGGTTTTAAGAAAGCGAATCGATAGTTTTCATCTGTAACTCTTGGTATTCGTTCAATCTTCGTAAGATTATTTGGTCCTATAAAAGGAAATCGTTCGTTTTGGTCAAACATTCTTGGTATTCCATCAATTTTCGAAAGATGGGTCTATTCTTATCACGATAATCGATAGTTTTGGTCAAACATTCTTAGAATTCCATCAAATTTATGAAAGATGGGTCTGTTCAATCACGGGAATTGATAGTTTTGGTCAAACATTCTTGGTATTCCATCAATCTTCGAAGGTTTGGTCGGTTCTGATAACGAGAATTTATAGTTTTGGTCAATTATTCTTAGAATTCTATCAATCTTCGAAATATTATTCGGTTGATTGAATGGAAATCGATAACTTTGGTTAAACAATTTCGGAATTCTATCAATCTCCGAAAGATTTTTCTGACCTATAAAAGGAAATCGATAGTTTTGGTGAAACATTCTTGGAATTTCATCAATCTTCGAAAGATTGGTTGGTTTTAAGAAAGAAAATCGATAGTTTTGATCTGTATTTCTTGGAATTCGATCAATCTTCGAAAGATTATTCGGTCCTATAAAAGGAAATCGATAGTTTTGGTCAAACATTCTTGGTATTCCACCAATCTTCGAAGGTTTGGTCGGTTCTAAAAACGGGAATCGATAGTTTTGGTCAAACATTCTCAGAATTCTATCAATCTTCGAAAGATTTTTCGGCCCTATAAAAGGAAATCGACAGTCTTGGTGAATCGTTCTTGGAATTTCAGGAATCTTCGAAAGATTGTTTATTTTTAAGAAAGAGAATCGATAGTTTTGATATGTAATTCTTGAAATTAAATCAATTTTCGAAAGATTATTTGGTCCTATAAAAGGAAATCGATAGTTTTGGTCAAACATTCTTGGTATTCCACCAATCTTCGAAGGTTTGGTCGGTTCTAATAACAGAAATCGATAGTTTTGGTCGAACATTCTTAGAATTCTATCAATCTTCGAAATATTATTCGGTCAATTAAAAGGAAATCGATAGTCCTGGTGAAACATTCTTGGAATTTCATCAATCTTCGAAAGATTTTCTGGTTTTAAGAAAGCGAATCGATAGTTTTGATCTGTAACTCTTGGTATTCGTTCAATCTTCGTAAGATTATTTGGTCCTATAAAAGGAAATCGATAGTTTTGGTCAAACATTCTTGGTATTCTATCAATTTTCGAAAGATTGGTCTATTCTAATCACGAGAATCGATAGTTTTGGTAAAAAATTCTTGGAATTCCATCACTCTTCGAAGGTTTGGTCGGTTCTAATAACGGGAATCGATAGTTTTGGTAAAAAATTCTTGGAATTCCATCAATCTTCGAAAGATTATTCGGTCCTATAATAGGAAATCGATAGTTTTGGTGAAAGATTCTTGGAAATTCATCAATCTTCGAAAGATTGTTTTGTTTTAAGAAAGCGAATCGATAGTTTTGATCTGTAACTCTTGGTATTCGTTCAATCTTCGTAAGATTATTTGGTCCTATAAAAGGAAATCGATAGTTTTGGTCAAACATTCTTGGTATTCCATCAATTTTCGAAAGATTGGTCTGTTCAATCACGGGAATTGATAGTTTTGGTCAAACATTCTTGGTATTCCATCAATCTTCGAAGGTTTGGTCGGTTCTAATAACGGGAATTACAGTTTTGGTCGAACATTCTTAGAATTCTATCAATCTTCGAAATATTATTCGGTCAATTAAAAGGAAATCGATAGTCCTGGTGAAACATTCTTGGAATTTCATCAATCTTCGAAAGATTTTCTGGTTTTAAGAAAGCGAATCGATAGTTTTGATCTGTAACTCTTGGTATTCGTTCAATCTTCGTAAGATTATTTGGTCCTATAAAAGGAAATCGATAGTTTTGGTCAAACATTCTTGGTATTCTATCAATTTTCGAAAGATTGGTCTATTCTAATCACGAGAATCGATAGTTTTGGTAAAAAATTCTTGGAATTCCATCACTCTTCGAAGGTTTGGTCGGTTCTAATAACGGGAATCGATAGTTTTGGTAAAAAATTCTTGGAATTCCATCAATCTTCGAAAGATTATTCGGTCCTATAATAGGAAATCGATAGTTTTGGTGAAAGATTCTTGGAAATTCATCAATCTTCGAAAGATTGTTTTGTTTTAAGAAAGCGAATCGATAGTTTTGATCTGTAACTCTTGGTATTCGTTCAATCTTCGTAAGATTATTTGGTCCTATAAAAGGAAATCGATAGTTTTGGTCAAACATTCTTGGTATTCCATCAATTTTCGAAAGATTGGTCTGTTCAATCACGGGAATTGATAGTTTTGGTCAAACATTCTTGGTATTCCATCAATCTTCGAAGGTTTGGTCGGTTCTAATAACGGGAATCGATAGTTTTGGTAAAAAAATTCTTGGAATTCCATCACTCTTCGCAAGTTTATTGGGTCCTATAAAAGGAAATTGATAGTTTTGGTCAAACATTCTTGGTATTCCATCAATCTTCGAAGGTTTGGTCGGTTCTAAAAACGGGAATCGAAAGTTTTGGTCAATTATTCTTAGAATTCTATCAATCTTCGAAATATTATTCGGTCGATTGAAAGGAAATCGATAACTTTGGTTAAACAATTTCGGAATTCGATCAATCTTCGAAAGATTATTAGGTCCTATAAAAGGAAATCGATAGTTTTGGTCAAAAATTCTTGGTATTCCACAATCTTCGAAGGTTTGGTCGGTTCTAATAACGGAAATTGATAGTTTTGGTAAAACATTCTTGGAATTCCATCAATCTACGAAATATTATTCGGTCAATTATAAGGAAATCGATAACTTTGGTTAAACATTTTCGGAATTCTATCAATCTTCGATAGATTATTCGGTCTTATAAAAGGAAATCGATAGTTTTGTCAAACATTCTTGGTATTCCATCAATCTTCGAAGGTTTGGTCGGTTCTAATAACGGGAATCGTTAATTTTTGTAAAACATTCTTGGAATTCCATTAATCTTCGAAAGATTTTTCGGACCTATAAAAGGAAATCGATAGTCTTGGTGAAACATTCTTGGAATTTCATCAATCTTCGAAAGATTGTCTGGTTTTAAGAAAGCGAATCGATAGTTTTCATCTGTAACTCTTGGTATTCGTTCAATCTTCGTAAGATTATTTGGTCCTATAAAAGGAAATCGTTCGTTTTGGTCAAACATTCTTGGTATTCCATCAATTTTCGAAAGATGGGTCTATTCTTATCACGATAATCGATAGTTTTGGTCAAACATTCTTAGAATTCCATCAAATTTATGAAAGATGGGTCTGTTCAATCACGGGAATTGATAGTTTTGGTCAAACATTCTTGGTATTCCATCAATCTTCGAAGGTTTGGTCGGTTCTGATAACGAGAATTTATAGTTTTGGTCAATTATTCTTAGAATTCTATCAATCTTCGAAATATTATTCGGTTGATTGAATGGAAATCGATAACTTTGGTTAAACAATTTCGGAATTCTATCAATCTCCGAAAGATTTTTCTGACCTATAAAAGGAAATCGATAGTTTTGGTGAAACATTCTTGGAATTTCATCAATCTTCGAAAGATTGGTTGGTTTTAAGAAAGAAAATCGATAGTTTTGATCTGTATTTCTTGGAATTCGATCAATCTTCGAAAGATTATTCGGTCCTATAAAAGGAAATCGATAGTTTTGGTCAAACATTCTTGGTATTCCACCAATCTTCGAAGGTTTGGTCGGTTCTAAAAACGGGAATCGATAGTTTTGGTCAAACATTCTCAGAATTCTATCAATCTTCGAAAGATTTTTCGGCCCTATAAAAGGAAATCGACAGTCTTGGTGAATCGTTCTTGGAATTTCAGGAATCTTCGAAAGATTGTTTATTTTTAAGAAAGAGAATCGATAGTTTTGATATGTAATTCTTGAAATTAAATCAATTTTCGAAAGATTATTTGGTCCTATAAAAGGAAATCGATAGTTTTGGTCAAACATTCTTGGTATTCCACCAATCTTCGAAGGTTTGGTCGGTTCTAATAACAGAAATCGATAGTTTTGGTCGAACATTCTTAGAATTCTATCAATCTTCGAAATATTATTCGGTCAATTAAAAGGAAATCGATAGTCCTGGTGAAACATTCTTGGAATTTCATCAATCTTCGAAAGATTTTCTGGTTTTAAGAAAGCGAATCGATAGTTTTGATCTGTAACTCTTGGTATTCGTTCAATCTTCGTAAGATTATTTGGTCCTATAAAAGGAAATCGATAGTTTTGGTCAAACATTCTTGGTATTCTATCAATTTTCGAAAGATTGGTCTATTCTAATCACGAGAATCGATAGTTTTGGTAAAAAATTCTTGGAATTCCATCACTCTTCGAAGGTTTGGTCGGTTCTAATAACGGGAATCGATAGTTTTGGTAAAAAATTCTTGGAATTCCATCAATCTTCGAAAGATTATTCGGTCCTATAATAGGAAATCGATAGTTTTGGTGAAAGATTCTTGGAAATTCATCAATCTTCGAAAGATTGTTTTGTTTTAAGAAAGCGAATCGATAGTTTTGATCTGTAACTCTTGGTATTCGTTCAATCTTCGTAAGATTATTTGGTCCTATAAAAGGAAATCGATAGTTTTGGTCAAACATTCTTGGTATTCCATCAATTTTCGAAAGATTGGTCTGTTCAATCACGGGAATTGATAGTTTTGGTCAAACATTCTTGGTATTCCATCAATCTTCGAAGGTTTGGTCGGTTCTAATAACGGGAATTACAGTTTTGGTCAATTATTCTTAGAATTCTATCAATCTTCGAAATATTATTCGGTTGATTGAATGGAAATCGATAACTTTGGTTAAACAATTTCGGAATTCTATCAATCTCCGAAAGATTTTTCTGACCTATAAAAGGAAATCGATAGTTTTGGTGAAACATTCTTGGAATTTCATCAATCTTCGAAAGATTGGTTGGTTTTAAGAAAGAAAATCGATAGTTTTGATCTGTATTTCTTGGAATTAGATCAATCTTCGAAAGATTATTCGGTCCTATAAAAGGAAATCGATAGTTTTGGTCAAACATTCTTGGTATTCCATCAATCTTCGAAGGTTTGGTCGGTTCTAAAAACGGGAATCGATAGTTTTGGTCAAACATTCTCAGAATTCTATCAATCTTCGAAAGATTTTTCGGCCCTATAAAAGGAAATCGAGAGTCTTGGTGAATCGTTCTTGGAATTTCAGGAATCTTCGAAAGATTGTTTATTTTTTAGAAAGAGAATCGATAGTTTTGATATGTAATTCTTGAAATTAAATCAATTTTCGAAAGATTATTTGGTCCTATAAAAGGAAATCGATAGTTTTGGTCGAACATTCTTAGAATTCTATCAATCTTCGAAATATTATTCGGTCCTATAAAAGGAAATCGATAGTTTTGGTCAAACATTCTTGGTATTCCATCAATTTTCGAAAGATTGGTCTGTTCAATCACTGGAATTGATAGTTTTGGTCAAAAATTCTTGGTATTCCATCAATCTTCGAAGGTTTGGTCGGTTCTAATAACGGGAATCGATAGTTTTGGTAAAAAATACTTGGAATTCCATCACTCTTCGCAAGTTTATTGGGTCCTATAAAAGGAAATTGATAGTTTTGGTCAAACATTCTTGGTATTCCATCAATCTTCGAAGGTTTGGTCGGTTCTAAAAACGGGAATCGAAAGTTTTGGTCAATTATTCTTAGAATTCTATCAATCTTCGAAATATTATTCGGTCGATTGAAAGGAAATCGATAACTTTGGTTAAGCAATTTCGGAATTCGATCAATCTTCGAAAGATATTTCGGTCCTATAAAAGGAAATCGACTGTTTTGGTCAAAAATTCTTGGTATTCCATCAATCTTCGAAGGTTTGGTCGGTTCTAATAACGGAAATTGATAGTTTTGGTAAAACATTCTTGGTATTCCATCAATCTTCGATGGTTTGGTCGGTTCTAATAACGGGAATCGATAGTTTTGGTCAAACATTCTTAGAATTCTATCAATCTTCGAAATATTATTCGGTTGATTGAATGGAAATCGATAACTTTGGTTAAACAATTTCGGAATTCTATCAATCTCCGAAAGATTTTTCTGACCTATAAAAGGAAATCGATAGTTTTGGTGAAAGATTCTTGGAAATTCATCAATCTTCGAAAGATTGTTTTGTTTTAAGAAAGCGAATCGATAGTTTTGATCTGTAACTCTTGGTATTCGTTCAATCTTCGTAAGATTATTTGGTCCTATAAAAGGAAATCGATAGTTTTGGTCAAACATTCTTGGTATTCCATCAATTTTCGAAAGATTGGTCTGTTCAATCACGGGAATTGATAGTTTTGGTCAAACATTCTTGGTATTCCATCAATCTTCGAAGGTTTGGTCGGTTCTAATAACGGGAATCGATAGTTTTGGTAAAAAAATTCTTGGAATTCCATCACTCTTCGCAAGTTTATTGGGTCCTATAAAAGGAAATTGATAGTTTTGGTCAAACATTCTTGGTATTCCATCAATCTTCGAAGGTTTGGTCGGTTCTAATAACGGGAATCGTTAATTTTTGTAAAACATTCTTGGAATTCCATTAATCTTCGAAAGATTTTTCGGACCTATAAAAGGAAATCGATAGTCTTGGTGAAACATTCTTGGAATTTCATCAATCTTCGAAAGATTGTCTGGTTTTAAGAAAGCGAATCGATAGTTTTCATCTGTAACTCTTGGTATTCGTTCAATCTTCGTAAGATTATTTGGTCCTATAAAAG
Organism: Cloeon dipterum; assembly: GCF_949628265.1. Classification (NCBI taxonomy): domain Eukaryota; kingdom Metazoa; phylum Arthropoda; class Insecta; order Ephemeroptera; family Baetidae; genus Cloeon; species Cloeon dipterum. The sequence goes on along the minus strand of NC_088790.1, from coordinate 885,251 downwards.
GAAATCGTTCGTTTTGGTCAAACATTCTTGGTATTCCATCAATTTTCGAAAGATTGGTCTATTCTTATCACGATAATCGATAGTTTTGGTCAAACATTCTTAGAATTCCATCAAATTTATGAAAGATGGGTCTGTTCAATCACGGGAATTGATAGTTTTGGTCAAACATTCTTGGTATTCCATCAATCTTCGAAGGTTTGGTCGGTTCTGATAACGAGAATTTATAGTTTTGGTCAATTATTCTTAGAATTCTATCAATCTTCGAAATATTATTCGGTTGATTGAATGGAAATCGATAACTTTGGTTAAACAATTTCGGAATTCTATCAATCTCCGAAAGATTTTTCTGACCTATAAAAGGAAATCGATAGTTTTGGTGAAACATTCTTGGAATTTCATCAATCTTCGAAAGATTGGTTGGTTTTAAGAAAGAAAATCGATAGTTTTGATCTGTATTTCTTGGAATTCGATCAATCTTCGAAAGATTATTCGGTCCTATAAAAGGAAATCGATAGTTTTGGTCAAACATTCTTGGTATTCCACCAATCTTCGAAGGTTTGGTCGGTTCTAAAAACGGGAATCGATAGTTTTGGTCAAACATTCTCAGAATTCTATCAATCTTCGAAAGATTTTTCGGCCCTATAAAAGGAAATCGACAGTCTTGGTGAATCGTTCTTGGAATTTCAGGAATCTTCGAAAGATTGTTTATTTTTAAGAAAGAGAATCGATAGTTTTGATATGTAATTCTTGAAATTAAATCAATTTTCGAAAGATTATTTGGTCCTATAAAAGGAAATCGATAGTTTTGGTCAAACATTCTTGGTATTCCACCAATCTTCGAAGGTTTGGTCGGTTCTAATAACAGAAATCGATAGTTTTGGTCGAACATTCTTAGAATTCTATCAATCTTCGAAATATTATTCGGTCAATTAAAAGGAAATCGATAGTCCTGGTGAAACATTCTTGGAATTTCATCAATCTTCGAAAGATTTTCTGGTTTTAAGAAAGCGAATCGATAGTTTTGATCTGTAACTCTTGGTATTCGTTCAATCTTCGTAAGATTATTTGGTCCTATAAAAGGAAATCGATAGTTTTGGTCAAACATTCTTGGTATTCTATCAATTTTCGAAAGATTGGTCTATTCTAATCACGAGAATCGATAGTTTTGGTAAAAAATTCTTGGAATTCCATCACTCTTCGAAGGTTTGGTCGGTTCTAATAACGGGAATCGATAGTTTTGGTAAAAAATTCTTGGAATTCCATCAATCTTCGAAAGATTATTCGGTCCTATAATAGGAAATCGATAGTTTTGGTGAAAGATTCTTGGAAATTCATCAATCTTCGAAAGATTGTTTTGTTTTAAGAAAGCGAATCGATAGTTTTGATCTGTAACTCTTGGTATTCGTTCAATCTTCGTAAGATTATTTGGTCCTATAAAAGGAAATCGATAGTTTTGGTCAAACATTCTTGGTATTCCATCAATTTTCGAAAGATTGGTCTGTTCAATCACGGGAATTGATAGTTTTGGTCAAACATTCTTGGTATTCCATCAATCTTCGAAGGTTTGGTCGGTTCTAATAACGGGAATTACAGTTTTGGTCAATTATTCTTAGAATTCTATCAATCTTCGAAATATTATTCGGTTGATTGAATGGAAATCGATAACTTTGGTTAAACAATTTCGGAATTCTATCAATCTCCGAAAGATTTTTCTGACCTATAAAAGGAAATCGATAGTTTTGGTGAAACATTCTTGGAATTTCATCAATCTTCGAAAGATTGGTTGGTTTTAAGAAAGAAAATCGATAGTTTTGATCTGTATTTCTTGGAATTAGATCAATCTTCGAAAGATTATTCGGTCCTATAAAAGGAAATCGATAGTTTTGGTCAAACATTCTTGGTATTCCATCAATCTTCGAAGGTTTGGTCGGTTCTAAAAACGGGAATCGATAGTTTTGGTCAAACATTCTCAGAATTCTATCAATCTTCGAAAGATTTTTCGGCCCTATAAAAGGAAATCGAGAGTCTTGGTGAATCGTTCTTGGAATTTCAGGAATCTTCGAAAGATTGTTTATTTTTTAGAAAGAGAATCGATAGTTTTGATATGTAATTCTTGAAATTAAATCAATTTTCGAAAGATTATTTGGTCCTATAAAAGGAAATCGATAGTTTTGGTCGAACATTCTTAGAATTCTATCAATCTTCGAAATATTATTCGGTCCTATAAAAGGAAATCGATAGTTTTGGTCAAACATTCTTGGTATTCCATCAATTTTCGAAAGATTGGTCTGTTCAATCACTGGAATTGATAGTTTTGGTCAAAAATTCTTGGTATTCCATCAATCTTCGAAGGTTTGGTCGGTTCTAATAACGGGAATCGATAGTTTTGGTAAAAAATACTTGGAATTCCATCACTCTTCGCAAGTTTATTGGGTCCTATAAAAGGAAATTGATAGTTTTGGTCAAACATTCTTGGTATTCCATCAATCTTCGAAGGTTTGGTCGGTTCTAAAAACGGGAATCGAAAGTTTTGGTCAATTATTCTTAGAATTCTATCAATCTTCGAAATATTATTCGGTCGATTGAAAGGAAATCGATAACTTTGGTTAAGCAATTTCGGAATTCGATCAATCTTCGAAAGATATTTCGGTCCTATAAAAGGAAATCGACTGTTTTGGTCAAAAATTCTTGGTATTCCATCAATCTTCGAAGGTTTGGTCGGTTCTAATAACGGAAATTGATAGTTTTGGTAAAACATTCTTGGTATTCCATCAATCTTCGATGGTTTGGTCGGTTCTAATAACGGGAATCGATAGTTTTGGTCAAACATTCTTAGAATTCTATCAATCTTCGAAATATTATTCGGTTGATTGAATGGAAATCGATAACTTTGGTTAAACAATTTCGGAATTCTATCAATCTCCGAAAGATTTTTCTGACCTATAAAAGGAAATCGATAGTTTTGGTGAAAGATTCTTGGAAATTCATCAATCTTCGAAAGATTGTTTTGTTTTAAGAAAGCGAATCGATAGTTTTGATCTGTAACTCTTGGTATTCGTTCAATCTTCGTAAGATTATTTGGTCTTATAAAAGGAAATCGATAGTTTTGGTCAAACATTCTTGGTATTCCATCAATTTTCGAAAGATTGGTCTGTTCAATCACGGGAATTGATAGTTTTGGTCAAACATTCTTGGTATTCCATCAATCTTCGAAGGTTTGGTCGGTTCTAATAACGGGAATCGATAGTTTTGGTAAAAAAATTCTTGGAATTCCATCACTCTTCGCAAGTTTATTGGGTCCTATAAAAGGAAATTGATAGTTTTGGTCAAACATTCTTGGTATTCCATCAATCTTCGAAGGTTTGGTCGGTTCTAAAAACGGGAATCGAAAGTTTTGGTCAATTATTCTTAGAATTCTATCAATCTTCGAAATATTATTCGGTCGATTGAAAGGAAATCGATAACTTTGGTTAAACAATTTCGGAATTCGATCAATCTTCGAAAGATTATTAGGTCCTATAAAAGGAAATCGATAGTTTTGGTCAAAAATTCTTGGTATTCCACAATCTTCGAAGGTTTGGTCGGTTCTAATAACGGAAATTGATAGTTTTGGTCAAACATTCTTGGTATTCCATCAATCTACGAAATATTATTCGGTCAATTATTCAAAACAATTGACTTGCTTCTGACGAACACACCTACGCTTTTCCGAGCCGCAGAAGTGGTGCCCGGCGTGTCAGACCATGATGCAATACGGGCTGAGATAAACGTGCGCGTGGTGCGTCCGACTGCAGCACCAAAAAGATTTTACGACTACCGCAACGCAGACTGGGTGCGTCTCAATGACTTTTGCAGAGCGCTGATGCCACAGGTCCTAACGGAAAATGAGGTAAATAGCGCATGGAAAAAATTTAAGAGCGTGCTTTTTGAAGGGATTGCCGAGTGCGTTCCGGAAAAAATCATCAGGCGCCCTCGTCAGAAGAAGCTTCCGTGGCTAAGCACCCAGTTGAAGAAAATCATCGGACAACGTGACAAACTGTATAAAAAGTGGCAAACATCTCGTTTAGCTATGGACAGAGAAAATTTCTTGTGCTGCCGCAGATGGGTGCAGCGTGAGCTGAGGCGAGCGAGAGACAACTTCATGTGGCGACTGGGCAACGGAGCCGAGGGTTCGAAACGCTTGTGGAAATTCATCTCTGAGCGGAGCAAAGTCCCAGTCAGCATTTCAACTTTCAACGTCGGCGGTAAATTCGTCACCGAACCGCAAGATATTGCTGCTGGTTTCAGTTCGGAGTTCAAGAAAAATTTTTCGAGTGCAGATTCGGACTTCCCGTTTGTCCGGCGAGCAGCGACAATAATTCAGCAACCGCTTGAGGAAATTCGAGTGACGGCGGGAGAAGTCCACAATAGGCTACAGATCGTGAAAACAGCAGCAGCAGTTGGTCCAGACAATATTCCTGCAGTGGTCTTAAAAAATTGCGCAGAGTCTTTGGCCCCAAGTTTAACCTATATTTTTAACCTGTCACTCCAGCACGGTGAACTGCCGTTCGATTGGAAGAATGCCCTCGTCACACCAATCTTTAAGGATGGTGACAAAAGTAAAACCAGTAACTACAGACCAATAAGTGTGACATCACTCGTGGGCAAGGTCTTGGAGAGGATCGTGAGAGATAAAACGGGTGAATTTCTAGCCCGTGAGAGCGTCATCCCGATTTCACAGCATGGTTTCACTGCTGGCCGCTCCTGTGTAACCCATCTGCTGCGCACTATCGACGACTGGGCGGCGGCGTTGGACTCGAAAAGCGGAGCACACGTGCACGCCGTGTTTCTCGACTGGTCGAAGGCTTTTGACAAAGTCCCTCACCAGCGGCTGCTTTCCAAGCTCGAGTTCTACGGCGTCAAGGGCCCACTGCTGCGCTGGTTTGAGAGTTTTCTAACTGGCCGCTCACAGTGTGTGAAATACGGTGGGGCCCGTTCGGAGCCAAGTGAGGTACGTTCCGGCGTCATTCAAGGAAGCGTGCTCGGCCCACTGCTGTTTAATCTATTCGTGGCTGATCTTCCAGACCTCATGAAGACAACACTAATTCAGTATGCAGATGACTGCTTGCTGTACAAGAAAATTGGTTGTGAGCAGGATATTAACGACCTTCAAGAAGACCTGGTAAATGTAGATGTGTGGTGCGCAAACAACGGGATGGAGTTGAACGCACAGAAGTGTAAGGTGATGGACGTCACCCACGCCCGCACCCCTTTATTCGTGGATTACGTGGTCGGCGGGGCAACCCTCGACTACGTGCAGACAGAACGGCTCCTTGGCCTACATTTTTCGAGTGACTTGAGATGGAATTACCACACGGACGTCCAGAAGAACAAAGCTGCACAAAGACTCGCCTTCGTTTCCCGCAACCTTAGCGCCTGCACCCCTCGTGTCAAGCGGGTTGCATATCTCACCCTGGTGAAGCCCCTTCTTCTCTACGGCTCTCCGGCATGGCACCCAGCCACCCAGACCAACATGCAGAAGCTCATCAGGGTACAGAACAAAGCGCTAAGGTTCATTCACGGGAAACATCTGCCCACGCCAGAAAATCAGAAAATCATGCCAGTCGAGATGCAGCTCCAGTTCAACGACTTACTGTTCTACAAGAAGTGTACCAGTGGCGTGACAGATTTCTATGTGGGCGCGCGTTTGATGGCTGGTCCTGTGCAGGAGGGTGACGGGCGTCTGCTGCCACCTCCGGTGAGAACTCTTTTCGGCCAGCGAGCCTTTTCATTTAGGATCGCTAGGCTATGGAATAGTTTGCCTCAGCCACTTCAAGACCGGCAATTTTCACATTTCCCATCGGAGCTAAAAGATTTTTTGTGGCGCGAGTTTTAACGTGTTTGTGAGTGTTTTTTTAGCTTAGGCTGTGTACGACTCGACGATTCTTTGATTGCCGACGTTTCAGTGACCTGATCACTTTGTACATGTGCCTTTTTACTCTTTTTGATATATGTAAATGACATAGCTGAGAAATAAACTATTAAATAAAATAAGGAAATCGATAACTTTGGTTAAACATTTTCGGAATTCTATCAATCTTCGATAGATTATTCGGTCTTATAAAAGGAAATCGATAGTTTTGTCAAACATTCTTGGTATTCCATCAATCTTCGAAGGTTTGGTCGGTTCTAATAACGGGAATCGTTAATTTTTGTAAAACATTCTTGGAATTCCATTAATCTTCGAAAGATTTTTCGGACCTATAAAAGGAAATCGATAGTCTTGGTGAAACATTCTTGGAATTTCATCAATCTTCGAAAGATTGTCTGGTTTTAAGAAAGCGAATCGATAGTTTTCATCTGTAACTCTTGGTATTCGTTCAATCTTCGTAAGATTATTTGGTCCTATAAAAGGAAATCGTTAGTTTTGGTCAAACATTCTTGGTATTCCATCAATTTTCGAAAGATTGGTCTATTCTTATCACGATAATCGATAGTTTTGGTCAAACATTCTTAGAATTCCATCAAATTTATGAAAGATTGGTCTGTTCAATCACGGGAATTGATAGTTTTGGTCAAACATTCTTGGTATTCCATCAATCTTCGAAGGTTTGGTCGGTTCTGATAACGGGAATTTATAGTTTTGGTCAATTATTCTTAGAATTCTATCAATCTTCGAAATATTATTCGGTTGATTGAATGGAAATCGATAACTTTGGTTAAACAATTTCGGAATTCTATCAATCTCCGAAAGATTTTTCTGACCTATAAAAGGAAATCGATAGTTTTGGTGAAACATTCTTGGAATTTCATCAATCTTCGAAAGATTGGTTGGTTTTAAGAAAGAAAATCGATAGTTTTGATCTGTATTTCTTGGAATTCGATCAATCTTCGAAAGATTATTCGGTCCTATAAAAGGAAATCGATAGTTTTGGTCAAACATTCTTGGTATTCCACCAATCTTCGAAGGTTTGGTCGGTTCTAAAAACGGGAATCGATAGTTTTGGTCAAACATTCTCAGAATTCTATCAATCTTCGAAAGATTTTTCGGCCCTATAAAAGGAAATCGATAGTCTTGGTGAATCGTTCTTGGAATTTCAGGAATCTTCGAAAGATTGTTTATTTTTAAGAAAGAGAATCGATAGTTTTGATATGTAATTCTTGAAATTAAATCAATTTTCGAAAGATTATTTGGTCCTATAAAAGGAAATCGATAGTTTTGGTCAAACATTCTTGGTATTCCATCAATCTTCGAAGGTTTGGTCGGTTCTAATAACAGAAATCGATAGTTTTGGTCGAACATTCTTAGAATTCTATCAATCTTCGAAATATTATTCGGTCAATTAAAAGGAAATCGATAGTCCTGGTGAAACATTCTTGGAATTTCATCAATCTTCGAAAGATTTTCTGGTTTTAAGAAAGCGAATCGATAGTTTTGATCTGTAACTCTTGGTATTCGTTCAATCTTCGTAAGATTATTTGGTCCTATAAAAGGAAATCGATAGTTTTGGTCAAACATTCTTGGTATTCTATCAATTTTCGAAAGATTGGTCTATTCTAATCACGAGAATCGATAGTTTTGGTAAAAAATTCTTGGAATTCCATCACTCTTCGAAGGTTTGGTCGGTTCTAATAACGGGAATCGATAGTTTTGGTAAAAAATTCTTGGAATTCCATCAATCTTCGAAAGATTATTCGGTCCTATAATAGGAAATCGATAGTTTTGGTGAAAGATTCTTGGAAATTCATCAATCTTCGAAAGATTGTTTTGTTTTAAGAAAGCGAATCGATAGTTTTGATCTGTAACTCTTGGTATTCGTTCAATCTTCGTAAGATTATTTGGTCCTATAAAAGGAAATCGATAGTTTTGGTCAAACATTCTTGGTATTCCATCAATTTTCGAAAGATTGGTCTGTTCAATCACGGGAATTGATAGTTTTGGTCAAACATTCTTGGTATTCCATCAATCTTCGAAGGTTTGGTCGGTTCTAATAACGGGAATTACAGTTTTGGTCAATTATTCTTAGAATTCTATCAATCTTCGAAATATTATTCGGTTGATTGAATGGAAATCGATAACTTTGGTTAAGCAATTTCGGAATTTGATCAATCTTCGAAAGATATTTCGGTCCTATAAAAGGAAATCGACTGTTTTGGTCAAAAATTCTTGGTATTCCATCAATCTTCGAAGGTTTGGTCGGTTCTAATAACGGAAATTGATAGTTTTGGTAAAACATTCTTGGTATTCCATCAATCTTCGATGGTTTGGTCGGTTCTAATAACGGGAATCGATAGTTTTGGTCAAACATTCTTAGAATTCTATCAATCTTCGAAATATTATTCGGTTGATTGAATGGAAATCGATAACTTTGGTTAAACAATTTCGGAATTCTATCAATCTCCGAAAGATTTTTCTGACCTATAAAAGGAAATCGATAGTTTTGGTGAAACATTCTTGGAATTTCAGCAATCTTCGAAAGATTGGTTGGTTTTAAGAAAGAAAATCGATAGTTTTAATCTGTATTTCTTGGAATTCGATCAATCTTCGAAAGATTATTCGGTCCTATAAAAGGAAATCGATAGTTTTGGTCAAACATTCTTGGTATTCCACCAATCTTCGAAGGTTTGGTCGGTTCTAAAAACGGGAATCGATAGTTTTGGTCAAACATTCTCAGAATTCTATCAATCTTCGAAAGATTTTTCGGCCCTATAAAAGGAAATCGATAGTCTTGGTGAATCGTTCTTGGAATTTCAGGAATCTTCGAAAGATTGTTTATTTTTAAGAAAGAGAATCGATAGTTTTGATATGTAATTCTTGAAATTAAATCAATTTTCGAAAGATTATTTGGTCCTATAAAAGGAAATCGATAGTTTTGGTCAAACATTCTTAGAATTCTATCAATCTTCGAAATATTATTCGGTCAATTAAAAGGAAATCGTTAGTCCTGGTAAAACATTCTTGGAATTTCATCAATCTTCGAAAGATTTTCTGGTTTTAAGAAAGCGAATCGATAGTTTTGATCTGTAACTCTTGGTATTCGTTCAATCTTCGTAAGATTATTTGGTCCTATAAAAGGAAATCGATAGTTTTGGTCAAACATTCTTGGTATTCCATCAATTTTCGAAAGATTGGTCTGTTCAATCACGGGAATTGATAGTTTTGGTCAAACATTCTTGGTATTCCATCAATCTTCGAAGGTTTGGTCGGTTCTAATAACGGGAATCGATAGTTTTGGTAAAAAAATTCTTGGAATTCCATCACTCTTCGCAAGTTTATTGGGTCCTATAAAAGGAAATTGATAGTTTTGGTCAAACATTCTTGGTATTCCATCAATCTTCGAAGGTTTGGTCGGTTCTAAAAACGGGAATCGAAAGTTTTGGTCAATTATTCTTAGAATTCTATCAATCTTCGAAATATTATTCGGTCGATTGAAAGGAAATCGATAACTTTGGTTAAACAATTTCGGAATTCGATCAATCTTCGAAAGATTATTAGGTCCTATAAAAGGAAATCGATAGTTTTGGTCAAAAATTCTTGGTATTCCACAATCTTCGAAGGTTTGGTCGGTTCTAATAACGGAAATTGATAGTTTTGGTCAAACATTCTTGGTATTCCATCAATCTACGAAATATTATTCGGTCAATTATAAGGAAATCGATAACTTTGGTTAAACATTTTCGGAATTCTATCAATCTTCGATAGATTATTCGGTCTTATAAAAGGAAATCGATAGTTTTGTCAAACATTCTTGGTATTCCATCAATCTTCGAAGGTTTGGTCGGTTCTAATAACGGGAATCGTTAATTTTTGTAAAACATTCTTGGAATTCCATTAATCTTCGAAAGATTTTTCGGACCTATAAAAGGAAATCGATAGTCTTGGTGAACAAATTCTTGGAATTTCATCAATCTTCGAAAGATTGTCTGGTTTTAAGAAAGCGAATCGATAGTTTTCATCTGTAACTCTTGGTATTCGTTCAATCTTCGTAAGATTATTTGGTCCTATAAAAGGAAATCGTTAGTTTTGGTCAAACATTCTTGGTATTCCATCAATTTTCGAAAGATTGGTCTATTCTAATCACGATAATCGATAGTTTTGGTCAAACATTCTTAGAATTCCATCAATTTTTTGAAAGATTGGTCTGTTCAATCACGGGAATTGATAGTTTTGGTCAAACATTCTTGGTATTCCATCAATCTTCGAAGGTTTGGTCGGTTCTGATAACGGGAATTTATAGTTTTGGTCAATTATTCTTAGAATTCTATCAATCTTCGAAATATTATTCGGTTGATTGAATGGAAATCGATAACTTTGGTTAAACAATTTCGGAATTCTATCAATCTCCGAAAGATTTTTCTGACCTATAAAAGGAAATCGATAGTTTTGGTGAAACATTCTTGGAATTTCATCAATCTTCGAAAGATTGGTTGGTTTTAAGAAAGAAAATCGATAGTTTTGATCTGTATTTCTTGGAATTCGATCAATCTTCGAAAGATTATTCGGTCCTATAAAAGGAAATCGATAGTTTTGGTCAAACATTCTTGGTATTCCACCAATCTTCGAAGGTTTGGTCGGTTCTAAAAACGGGAATCGATAGTTTTGGTCAAACATTCTCAGAATTCTATCAATCTTCGAAAGATTTTTCGGCCCTATAAAAGGAAATCGATAGTCTTGGTGAATCGTTCTTGGAATTTCAGGAATCTTCGAAAGATTGTTTATTTTTAAGAAAGAGAATCGATAGTTTTGATATGTAATTCTTGAAATTAAATCAATTTTCGAAAGATTATTTGGTCCTATAAAAGGAAATCGATAGTTTTGGTCAAACATTCTTGGTATTCCATCAATCTTCGAAGGTTTGGTCGGTTCTAATAACAGAAATCGATAGTTTTGGTCGAACATTCTTAGAATTCTATCAATCTTCGAAATATTATTCGGTCAATTAAAAGGAAATCGATAGTCCTGGTGAAACATTCTTGGAATTTCATCAATCTTCGAAAGATTTTCTGGTTTTAAGAAAGCGAATCGATAGTTTTGATCTGTAACTCTTGGTATTCGTTCAATCTTCGTAAGATTATTTGGTCCTATAAAAGGAAATCGATAGTTTTGGTCAAACATTCTTGGTATTCTATCAATTTTCGAAAGATTGGTCTATTCTAATCACGAGAATCGATAGTTTTGGTAAAAAATTCTTGGAATTCCATCACTCTTCGAAGGTTTGGTCGGTTCTAATAACGGGAATCGATAGTTTTGGTAAAAAATTCTTGGAATTCCATCAATCTTCGAAAGATTATTCGGTCCTATAATAGGAAATCGATAGTTTTGGTGAAAGATTCTTGGAAATTCATCAATCTTCGAAAGATTGTTTTGTTTTAAGAAAGCGAATCGATAGTTTTGATCTGTAACTCTTGGTATTCGTTCAATCTTCGTAAGATTATTTGGTCCTATAAAAGGAAATCGATAGTTTTGGTCAAACATTCTTGGTATTCCATCAATTTTCGAAAGATTGGTCTGTTCAATCACGGGAATTGATAGTTTTGGTCAAACATTCTTGGTATTCCATCAATCTTCGAAGGTTTGGTCGGTTCTAATAACGGGAATCGATAGTTTTGGTAAAAAAATTCTTGGAATTCCATCACTCTTCGCAAGTTTATTGGGTCCTATAAAAGGAAATTGATAGTTTTGGTCAAACATTCTTGGTATTCCATCAATCTTCGAAGGTTTGGTCGGTTCTAAAAACGGGAATCGAAAGTTTTGGTCAATTATTCTTAGAATTCTATCAATCTTCGAAATATTATTCGGTCGATTGAAAGGAAATCGATAACTTTGGTTAAACAATTTCGGAATTCGATCAATCTTCGAAAGATTATTAGGTCCTATAAAAGGAAATCGATAGTTTTGGTCAAAAATTCTTGGTATTCCACAATCTTCGAAGGTTTGGTCGGTTCTAATAACGGAAATTGATAGTTTTGGTCAAACATTCTTGGTATTCCATCAATCTACGAAATATTATTCGGTCAATTATAAGGAAATCGATAACTTTGGTTAAACATTTTCGGAATTCTATCAATCTTCGATAGATTATTCGGTCTTATAAAAGGAAATCGATAGTTTTGTCAAACATTCTTGGTATTCCATCAATCTTCGAAGGTTTGGTCGGTTCTAATAACGGGAATCGTTAATTTTTGTAAAACATTCTTGGAATTCCATTAATCTTCGAAAGATTTTTCGGACCTATAAAAGGAAATCGATAGTCTTGGTGAAACATTCTTGGAATTTCATCAATCTTCGAAAGATTGTCTGGTTTTAAGAAAGCGAATCGATAGTTTTCATCTGTAACTCTTGGTATTCGTTCAATCTTCGTAAGATTATTTGGTCCTATAAAAGGAAATCGTTAGTTTTGGTCAAACATTCTTGGTATTCCATCAATTTTTTAAAGATTGGTCTATTCTTATCACGATAATCGATAGTTTTGGTCAAACATTCTTAGAATTCCATCAAATTTATGAAAGATTGGTCTGTTCAATCACGGGAATTGATAGTTTTGGTCAAACATTCTTGGTATTCCATCAATCTTCGAAGGTTTGGTCGGTTCTGATAACGGGAATTTATAGTTTTGGTCAATTATTCTTAGAATTCTATCAATCTTCGAAATATTATTCGGTTGATTGAATGGAAATCGATAACTTTGGTTAAACAATTTCGGAATTCTATCAATCTCCGAAAGATTTTTCTGACCTATAAAAGGAAATCGATAGTTTTGGTGAAACATTCTTGGAATTTCATCAATCTTCGAAAGATTGGTTAGTTTTAAGAAAGAAAATCGATAGTTTTGATCTGTATTTCTTGGAATTCGATCAATCTTCGAAAGATTATTCGGTCCTATAAAAGGAAATCGATAGTTTTGGTCAAACATTCTTGGTATTCCATCAATCTTCGAAGGTTTGGTCGGTTCTAAAAACGGGAATCGATAGTTTTGGTCAAACATTCTCAGAATTCTATCAATCTTCGAAAGATTTTTCGGCCCTATAAAAGGAAATCGATAGTCTTGGTGAATCGTTCTTGGAATTTCAGGAATCTTCGAAAGATTGTTTATTTTTAAGAAAGAGAATCGATAGTTTTGATATGTAATTCTTGAAATTAAATCAATTTTCGAAAGATTATTTGGTCCTATAAAAGGAAATCGATAGTTTTGGTCAAACATTCTTGGTATTCCATCAATCTTCGAAGGTTTGGTCGGTTCTAATAACAGAAATCGATAGTTTTGGTCGAACATTCTTAGAATTCTATCAATCTTCGAAATATTATTCGGTCAATTAAAAGGAAATCGATAGTCCTGGTGAAACATTCTTGGAATTTCATCAATCTTCGAAAGATTTTCTGGTTTTAAGAAAGCGAATCGATAGTTTTGATCTGTAACTCTTGGTATTCGTTCAATCTTCGTAAGATTATTTGGTCCTATAAAAGGAAATCGATAGTTTTGGTCAAACATTCTTGGTATTCCATCAATTTTCGAAAGATTGGTCTGTTCAATCACGGGAATTGATAGTTTTGGTCAAACATTCTTGGTATTCCATCAATCTTCGAAGGTTTGGTCGGTTCTAATAACGGGAATTACAGTTTTGGTCAATTATTCTTAGAATTCTATCAATCTTCGAAATATTATTCGGTTGATTGAATGGAAATCGATAACTTTGGTTAAGCAATTTCGGAATTTGATCAATCTTCGAAAGATATTTCGGTCCTATAAAAGGAAATCGACTGTTTTGGTCAAAAATTCTTGGTATTCCATCAATCTTCGAAGGTTTGGTCGGTTCTAATAACGGAAATTGATAGTTTTGGTAAAACATTCTTGGTATTCCATCAATCTTCGATGGTTTGGTCGGTTCTAATAACGGGAATCGATAGTTTTGGTCAAACATTCTTAGAATTCTATCAATCTTCGAAATATTATTCGGTTGATTGAATGGAAATCGATAACTTTGGTTAAACAATTTCGGAATTCTATCAATCTCCGAAAGATTTTTCTGACCTATAAAAGGAAATCGATAGTTTTGGTGAAACATTCTTGGAATTTCAGCAATCTTCGAAAGATTGGTTGGTTTTAAGAAAGAAAATCGATAGTTTTAATCTGTATTTCTTGGAATTCGATCAATCTTCGAAAGATTATTCGGTCCTATAAAAGGAAATCGATAGTTTTGGTCAAACATTCTTGGTATTCCACCAATCTTCGAAGGTTTGGTCGGTTCTAAAAACGGGAATCGATAGTTTTGGTCAAACATTCTCAGAATTCTATCAATCTTCGAAAGATTTTTCGGCCCTATAAAAGGAAATCGATAGTCTTGGTGAATCGTTCTTGGAATTTCAGGAATCTTCGAAAGATTGTTTATTTTTAAGAAAGAGAATCGATAGTTTTGATATGTAATTCTTGAAATTAAATCAATTTTCGAAAGATTATTTGGTCCTATAAAAGGAAATCGATAGTTTTGGTCAAACATTCTTAGAATTCTATCAATCTTCGAAATATTATTCGGTCAATTAAAAGGAAATCGTTAGTCCTGGTAAAACATTCTTGGAATTTCATCAATCTTCGAAAGATTTTCTGGTTTTAAGAAAGCGAATCGATAGTTTTGATCTGTAACTCTTGGTATTCGTTCAATCTTCGTAAGATTATTTGGTCCTATAAAAGGAAATCGATAGTTTTGGTCAAACATTCTTGGTATTCCATCAATTTTCGAAAGATTGGTCTGTTCAATCACGGGAATTGATAGTTTTGGTCAAACATTCTTGGTATTCCATCAATCTTCGAAGGTTTGGTCGGTTCTAATAACGGGAATCGATAGTTTTGGTAAAAAAATTCTTGGAATTCCATCACTCTTCGCAAGTTTATTGGGTCCTATAAAAGGAAATTGATAGTTTTGGTCAAACATTCTTGGTATTCCATCAATCTTCGAAGGTTTGGTCGGTTCTAAAAACGGGAATCGAAAGTTTTGGTCAATTATTCTTAGAATTCTATCAATCTTCGAAATATTATTCGGTCGATTGAAAGGAAATCGATAACTTTGGTTAAACAATTTCGGAATTCGATCAATCTTCGAAAGATTATTAGGTCCTATAAAAGGAAATCGATAGTTTTGGTCAAAAATTCTTGGTATTCCACAATCTTCGAAGGTTTGGTCGGTTCTAATAACGGAAATTGATAGTTTTGGTCAAACATTCTTGGTATTCCATCAATCTACGAAATATTATTCGGTCAATTATAAGGAAATCGATAACTTTGGTTAAACATTTTCGGAATTCTATCAATCTTCGATAGATTATTCGGTCTTATAAAAGGAAATCGATAGTTTTGTCAAACATTCTTGGTATTCCATCAATCTTCGAAGGTTTGGTCGGTTCTAATAACGGGAATCGTTAATTTTTGTAAAACATTCTTGGAATTCCATTAATCTTCGAAAGATTTTTCGGACCTATAAAAGGAAATCGATAGTCTTGGTGAACAAATTCTTGGAATTTCATCAATCTTCGAAAGATTGTCTGGTTTTAAGAAAGCGAATCGATAGTTTTCATCTGTAACTCTTGGTATTCGTTCAATCTTCGTAAGATTATTTGGTCCTATAAAAGGAAATCGTTAGTTTTGGTCAAACATTCTTGGTATTCCATCAATTTTCGAAAGATTGGTCTATTCTAATCACGATAATCGATAGTTTTGGTCAAACATTCTTAGAATTCCATCAATTTTTTGAAAGATTGGTCTGTTCAATCACGGGAATTGATAGTTTTGGTCAAACATTCTTGGTATTCCATCAATCTTCGAAGGTTTGGTCGGTTCTGATAACGGGAATTTATAGTTTTGGTCAATTATTCTTAGAATTCTATCAATCTTCGAAATATTATTCGGTTGATTGAATGGAAATCGATAACTTTGGTTAAACAATTTCGGAATTCTATCAATCTCCGAAAGATTTTTCTGACCTATAAAAGGAAATCGATAGTTTTGGTGAAACATTCTTGGAATTTCATCAATCTTCGAAAGATTGGTTGGTTTTAAGAAAGAAAATCGATAGTTTTGATCTGTATTTCTTGGAATTCGATCAATCTTCGAAAGATTATTCGGTCCTATAAAAGGAAATCGATAGTTTTGGTCAAACATTCTTGGTATTCCACCAATCTTCGAAGGTTTGGTCGGTTCTAAAAACGGGAATCGATAGTTTTGGTCAAACATTCTCAGAATTCTATCAATCTTCGAAAGATTTTTCGGCCCTATAAAAGGAAATCGATAGTCTTGGTGAATCGTTCTTGGAATTTCAGGAATCTTCGAAAGATTGTTTATTTTTAAGAAAGAGAATCGATAGTTTTGATATGTAATTCTTGAAATTAAATCAATTTTCGAAAGATTATTTGGTCCTATAAAAGGAAATCGATAGTTTTGGTCAAACATTCTTGGTATTCTATCAATTTTCGAAAGATTGGTCTATTCTAATCACGAGAATCGATAGTTTTGGTAAAAAATTCTTGGAATTCCATCACTCTTCGAAGGTTTGGTCGGTTCTAATAACGGGAATCGATAGTTTTGGTAAAAAATTCTTGGAATTCCATCAATCTTCGAAAGATTATTCGGTCCTATAATAGGAAATCGATAGTTTTGGTGAAAGATTCTTGGAAATTCATCAATCTTCGAAAGATTGTTTTGTTTTAAGAAAGCGAATCGATAGTTTTGATCTGTAACTCTTGGTATTCGTTCAATCTTCGTAAGATTATTTGGTCCTATAAAAGGAAATCGATAGTTTTGGTCAAACATTCTTGGTATTCCATCAATTTTCGAAAGATTGGTCTGTTCAATCACGGGAATTGATAGTTTTGGTCAAACATTCTTGGTATTCCATCAATCTTCGAAGGTTTGGTCGGTTCTAATAACAGGAATCGATAGTTTTGGTAAAAAAATTCTTGGAATTCCATCACTCTTCGCAAGTTTATTGGGTCCTATAAAAGGAAATTGATAGTTTTGGTCAAACATTCTTGGTATTCCATCAATCTTCGAAGGTTTGGTCGGTTCTAAAAACGGGAATCGAAAGTTTTGGTCAATTATTCTTAGAATTCTATCAATCTTCGAAATATTATTCGGTCGATTGAAAGGAAATCGATAACTTTGGTTAAACAATTTCGGAATTCGATCAATCTTCGAAAGATTATTAGGTCCTATAAAAGGAAATCGATAGTTTTGGTCAAAAATTCTTGGTATTCCACAATCTTCGAAGGTTTGGTCGGTTCTAATAACGGAAATTGATAGTTTTGGTCAAACATTCTTGGTATTCCATCAATCTACGAAATATTATTCGGTCAATTATAAGGAAATCGATAACTTTGGTTAAACATTTTCGGAATTCTATCAATCTTCGATAGATTATTCGGTCTTATAAAAGGAAATCGATAGTTTTGTCAAACATTCTTGGTATTCCATCAATCTTCGAAGGTTTGGTCGGTTCTAATAACGGGAATCGTTAATTTTTGTAAAACATTCTTGGAATTCCATTAATCTTCGAAAGATTTTTCGGACCTATAAAAGGAAATCGATAGTCTTGGTGAAACATTCTTGGAATTTCATCAATCTTCGAAAGATTGTCTGGTTTTAAGAAAGCGAATCGATAGTTTTCATCTGTAACTCTTGGTATTCGTTCAATCTTCGTAAGATTATTTGGTCCTATAAAAGGAAATCGTTAGTTTTGGTCAAACATTCTTGGTATTCCATCAATTTTTTAAAGATTGGTCTATTCTTATCACGATAATCGATAGTTTTGGTCAAACATTCTTAGAATTCCATCAAATTTATGAAAGATTGGTCTGTTCAATCACGGGAATTGATAGTTTTGGTCAAACATTCTTGGTATTCCATCAATCTTCGAAGGTTTGGTCGGTTCTGATAACGGGAATTTATAGTTTTGGTCAATTATTCTTAGAATTCTATCAATCTTCGAAATATTATTCGGTTGATTGAATGGAAATCGATAACTTTGGTTAAACAATTTCGGAATTCTATCAATCTCCGAAAGATTTTTCTGACCTATAAAAGGAAATCGATAGTTTTGGTGAAACATTCTTGGAATTTCATCAATCTTCGAAAGATTGGTTGGTTTTAAGAAAGAAAATCGATAGTTTTGATCTGTATTTCTTGGAATTCGATCAATCTTCGAAAGATTATTCGGTCCTATAAAAGGAAATCGATAGTTTTGGTCAAACATTCTTGGTATTCCACCAATCTTCGAAGGTTTGGTCGGTTCTAAAAACGGGAATCGATAGTTTTGGTCAAACATTCTCAGAATTCTATCAATCTTCGAAAGATTTTTCGGCCCTATAAAAGGAAATCGATAGTCTTGGTGAATCGTTCTTGGAATTTCAGGAATCTTCGAAAGATTGTTTATTTTTATGAAAGAGAATCGATAGTTTTGATATGTAATTCTTGAAATTAAATCAATTTTCGAAAGATTATTTGGTCCTATAAAAGGAAATCGATAGTTTTGGTCAAACATTCTTGGTATTCCACCAATCTTCGAAGGTTTGGTCGGTTCTAATAACAGAAATCGATAGTTTTGGTCGAACATTCTTAGAATTCTATCAATCTTCGAAATATTATTCGGTCAATTAAAAGGAAATCGATAGTCCTGGTGAAACATTCTTGGAATTTCATCAATCTTCGAAAGATTTTCTGGTTTTAAGAAAGCGAATCGATAGTTTTGATCTGTAACTCTTGGTATTCGTTCAATCTTCGTAAGATTATTTGGTCCTATAAAAGGAAATCGATAGTTTTGGTCAAACATTCTTGGTATTCTATCAATTTTCGAAAGATTGGTCTATTCTAATCACGAGAATCGATAGTTTTGGTAAAAAATTCTTGGAATTCCATCACTCTTCGAAGGTTTGGTCGGTTCTAATAACGGGAATCGATAGTTTTGGTAAAAAATTCTTGGAATTCCATCAATCTTCGAAAGATTATTCGGTCCTATAATAGGAAATCGATAGTTTTGGTGAAAGATTCTTGGAAATTCATCAATCTTCGAAAGATTGTTTTGTTTTAAGAAAGCGAATCGATAGTTTTGATCTGTAACTCTTGGTATTCGTTCAATCTTCGTAAGATTATTTGGTCCTATAAAAGGAAATCGATAGTTTTGGTCAAACATTCTTGGTATTCCATCAATTTTCGAAAGATTGGTCTGTTCAATCACGGGAATTGATAGTTTTGGTCAAACATTCTTGGTATTCCATCAATCTTCGAAGGTTTGGTCGGTTCTAATAACGGGAATCGATAGTTTTGGTAAAAAAATTCTTGGAATTCCATCACTCTTCGCAAGTTTATTGGGTCCTATAAAAGGAAATTGATAGTTTTGGTCAAACATTCTTGGTATTCCATCAATCTTCGAAGGTTTGGTCGGTTCTAAAAACGGGAATCGAAAGTTTTGGTCAATTATTCTTAGAATTCTATCAATCTTCGAAATATTATTCGGTCGATTGAAAGGAAATCGATAACTTTGGTTAAACAATTTCGGAATTCGATCAATCTTCGAAAGATTATTAGGTCCTATAAAAGGAAATCGATAGTTTTGGTCAAAAATTCTTGGTATTCCACAATCTTCGAAGGTTTGGTCGGTTCTAATAACGGAAATTGATAGTTTTGGTCAAACATTCTTGGTATTCCATCAATCTACGAAATATTATTCGGTCAATTATAAGGAAATCGATAACTTTGGTTAAACATTTTCGGAATTCTATCAATCTTCGATAGATTATTCGGTCTTATAAAAGGAAATCGATAGTTTTGTCAAACATTCTTGGTATTCCATCAATCTTCGAAGGTTTGGTCGGTTCTAATAACGGGAATCGTTAATTTTTGTAAAACATTCTTGGAATTCCATTAATCTTCGAAAGATTTTTCGGACCTATAAAAGGAAATCGATAGTCTTGGTGAAACATTCTTGGAATTTCATCAATCTTCGAAAGATTTTCTGGTTTTAAGAAAGCGAATCGATAGTTTTGATCTGTAACTCTTGGTATTCGTTCAATCTTCGTAAGATTATTTGGTCCTATAAAAGGAAATCGTTAGTTTTGGTCAAACATTCTTGGTATTCCATCAATTTTTTAAAGATTGGTCTATTCTTATCACGATAATCGATAGTTTTGGTCAAACATTCTTAGAATTCCATCAAATTTATGAAAGATTGGTCTGTTCAATCACGGGAATTGATAGTTTTGGTCAAACATTCTTGGTATTCCATCAATCTTCGAAGGTTTGGTCGGTTCTGATAACGGGAATTTATAGTTTTGGTCAATTATTCTTAGAATTCTATCAATCTTCGAAATATTATTCGGTTGATTGAATGGAAATCGATAACTTTGGTTAAACAATTTCGGAATTCTATCAATCTCCGAAAGATTTTTCTGACCTATAAAAGGAAATCGATAGTTTTGGTGAAACATTCTTGGAATTTCATCAATCTTCGAAAGATTGGTTAGTTTTAAGAAAGAAAATCGATAGTTTTGATCTGTATTTCTTGGAATTCGATCAATCTTCGAAAGATTATTCGGTCCTATAAAAGGAAATCGATAGTTTTGGTCAAACATTCTTGGTATTCCACCAATCTTCGAAGGTTTGGTCGGTTCTAAAAACGGGAATCGATAGTTTTGGTCAAACATTCTCAGAATTCTATCAATCTTCGAAAGATTTTTCGGCCCTATAAAAGGAAATCGATAGTCTTGGTGAATCGTTCTTGGAATTTCAGGAATCTTCGAAAGATTGTTTATTTTTAAGAAAGAGAATCGATAGTTTTGATATGTAATTCTTGAAATTAAATCAATTTTCGAAAGATTATTTGGTCCTATAAAAGGAAATCGATAGTTTTGGTCAAACATTCTTGGTATTCCACCAATCTTCGAAGGTTTGGTCGGTTCTAATAACAGAAATCGATAGTTTTGGTCGAACATTCTTAGAATTCTATCAATCTTCGAAATATTATTCGGTCAATTAAAAGGAAATCGATAGTCCTGGTGAAACATTCTTGGAATTTCATCAATCTTCGAAAGATTTTCTGGTTTTAAGAAAGCGAATCGATAGTTTTGATCTGTAACTCTTGGTATTCGTTCAATCTTCGTAAGATTATTTGGTCCTATAAAAGGAAATCGATAGTTTTGGTCAAACATTCTTGGTATTCTATCAATTTTCGAAAGATTGGTCTATTCTAATCACGAGAATCGATAGTTTTGGTAAAAAATTCTTGGAATTCCATCACTCTTCGAAGGTTTGGTCGGTTCTAATAACGGGAATCGATAGTTTTGGTAAAAAATTCTTGGAATTCCATCAATCTTCGAAAGATTATTCGGTCCTATAATAGGAAATCGATAGTTTTGGTGAAAGATTCTTGGAAATTCATCAATCTTCGAAAGATTGTTTTGTTTTAAGAAAGCGAATCGATAGTTTTGATCTGTAACTCTTGGTATTCGTTCAATCTTCGTAAGATTATTTGGTCCTATAAAAGGAAATCGATAGTTTTGGTCAAACATTCTTGGTATTCCATCAATTTTTGAAAGATTGGTCTGTTCAATCACGGGAATTGATAGTTTTGGTCAAACATTCTTGGTATTCCATCAATCTTCGAAGGTTTGGTCGGTTCTAATAACGGGAATCGATAGTTTTGGTAAAAAAATTCTTGGAATTCCATCACTCTTCGCAAGTTTATTGGGTCCTATAAAAGGAAATTGATAGTTTTGGTCAAAAATTCTTGGTATTCCATCAATCTTCGAAGGTTTGGTCGGTTCTAATAACGGAAATTGATAGTTTTGGTCAAACATTCTTGGTATTCCATCAATCTACGAAATATTATTCGGTCAATTATAAGGAAATCGATAACTTTGGTTAAACATTTTCGGAATTCTATCAATCTTCGATAGATTATTCGGTCTTATAAAAGGAAATCGTTAGTTTTGTCAAACATTCTTGGTATTCCATCAATCTTCGAAGGTTTGGTCGGTTCTAATAACGGGAATCGTTAATTTTTGTAAAACATTCTTGGAATTCCATTAATCTTCGAAAGATTTTTCGGACCTATAAAAGGAAATCGATAGTCTTGGTGAAACATTCTTGGAATTTCATCAATCTTCGAAAGATTGTCTGGTTTTAAGAAAGCGAATCGATAGTTTTCATCTGTAACTCTTGGTATTCGTTCAATCTTCGTAAGATTATTTGGTCCTATAAAAGGAAATCGTTAGTTTTGGTCAAACATTCTTGGTATTCCATCGATTTTCGAAAGATTGGTCTATTCTAATCACGATAATCGATAGTTTTGGTTAAACATTCTTGGTATTATATCAATCTTCGATGGTTTGGTCGGTTCTAATAACGGGAATCGATAGTTTTGGTCAAACATTCTTAGAATTCTATCAATCTTCGAAATATTATTCGGTCGATTGAAAGGAAATCGATAACTTTGTTTAATCATTTTCGGAATTCTATCAAAATTCGAAAGATTATTCGTTCCTATAAAAGGAAATCGATAGTTTTGGTCAAACATTCTTGGTATTCCATCAATCTTCGAAGGTTTGGTCGGTTCTGATAACGGGAATCGATAGTTTTGGTCAATTATTCTTAGAACTCAATCAATCTTCGAAATATTATTCGGTTGATTGAAAGGAAATCGATAACTTTGGTTAAACAATTTCGGAATTCTATCAATCTCCGAAAGATTTTTCTGACCTATAAAAGGAAATCGATAGTTTTGGTCAAACATTCTTAGAATTTCATCAATCTTCTAAAGATTGGTCTGTTCTAATCACGGGAATCAATAGTTTTGGTCAAACATTCTTGGTATTCAATCAATCTTCGAAGGTTTGGTCGGTACTAATAACGGGAATCGATAGTTTTGGTCAATTATTCATAGAATTCTATCAATCTTCGAAATATTATTCGGTCGATTGAAAGGAAATCGATAACTTTGGTTAAACAATTTCGGAATTCGATCAATCTTCGAAAGATTATTAGGTCCTATAAAAGGAAATCGATAGTTTTGGTCAAAAATTCTTGGTATTCCATCAATCTTCGAAGGTTTGGTCGGTTCTAATAACGGAAATTGATAGTTTTGGTCAAACATTCTTGGTATTCCATCAATCTTCGATGGTTTGGTCGGTTCTAATAACGGGAATCGATAGTTTTGGTCAAACATTCTTAGAATTCTATCAATCTACGAAATATTATTCGGTCAATTATAAGGAAATCGATAACTTTGGTTAAACATTTTCGGAATTCTATCAATCTTCGATAGATTATTCGGTCTTATAAAAGGAAATCGATAGTTTTGTTAAACATTCTTGGTATTCCATCAATCTTCGAAGGTTTGGTCGGTTCTAATAACGGGAATCGTTAATTTTTGTAAAACATTCTTGGAATTCCATTAATCTTCGAAAGATTATTCGGTCAATTGAAAGGAAATCGATAACTTTGGTTAAACATTCTCGGAATTCTATCAATCTTCGAAAGATTTTTCGGACCTATAAAAGGAAATCGATAGTCTTGGTGAAACATTCTTGGAATTTCATCAATCTTGGAAAGATTGTTTGGTTTTAAGAAAGCGAATCGATAGTTTTGATCTGTAACTCTTGGTATTCGTTCAATCTTCGTAAGATTATTTGGTCCTATAAAAGGAAATCGATAGTTTTGGTCAAACATTCTTGGTATTCCATCAATTTTCGAAAGATTGGTCTGTTCAATCACGGGAATTGATAGTTTTGGTCAAACATTCTTGGTATTCCATCAATCTTCGAAGGTTTGGTCGGTTCTAATAACGGAAATTGATAGTTTTGGTCAAACATTCTTGGTATTATATCAATCTTCGATGGTTTGGTCGGTTCTAATAACGGGAATCGATAGTTTTGGTCAAACATTCTTAGAATTCTATCAATCTTCGAAATATTATTCGGTCGATTGAAAGGAAATCGATAACTTTGTTTAATCATTTTCGGAATTCTAACAATCTTCGAAAGATTATTCGGTCCTATAAAAGGAAATCGATAGTTTTGGTCAAACATTCTTGGTATTCCATCAATCTTCGAAGGTTTGGTCGGTTCTAACAACAGAAATCGATAGTTTTGGTCGAACATTCCTAGAATTCTATCAATCTTCGAAATATTATTCGGTCAATTAAAAGGAAATCGATAACTTTGGTTAAACATTCTCGGAATTCTATCAATCTTCGAAAGATTTTTCGGACCTATAAAAGGAAATCGATAGTCTTGGTGAAACATTCTTGGAATTTCATCAATCTTCGAAAGATTTTTTGGTTTTAAGAAAGCGAATCGATAGTTTTGATCTGTAACTCTTGGTATTTGTTCAATCTTCGTAAGATTATTTGGTCCTATAAAAGGAAATCGATAGTTTTGGTCAAACATTCTTGGTATTCCATCAATTTTCGAAAGATTGGTCTATTCTAATCACGAGAATCGATAGTTTTGGTAAAAAATTCTTGGAATTCCATCACTCTTCGAAGGTTTGGTCGGTTCTAATAACGGGAATCGTTATCTTTTGTAAAACATTCTTGGAATTCCATTAATCTTCGAAAGATTATTCGGTCAATTGAAAGAAAATCGATAACTTTGGTTAAATATTCTCGGAATTCTATCAATCTTCGAAAGATTTTTCGGACCTATAAAAGGAAATCGATAGTCTTGGTGAAACATTCTTGGAATTTCATCAATCTTCGAAAGATTGTCTGGTCTTAAGAAAGCAAATCGATAGTTTTGATCTGTAACTCTTGGTATTCGTTCAATCTTCGTAAGATTATTTGGTCCTATAAAAGGAAATCGTTAGTTTTGGTCAAACATTCTTGGTATTATATCAATTCTTCGATGGTTTGGTCGGTTCTAATAACCGGAATCGATAGTTTTGGTCAAACATTCTTAGAATTCTATCAATCTTCGAAATATTATTCGGTCGATTGAAAGGAAATCGATAACTTTGTTTAATCATTTTCGGAATTCTTACAATCTTCGAAAGATTATTCGGTCCTATAAAAGGAAATCGATAGTTTTGGTCAAACATTCTTGGTATTCCATCAATCTTCGAAGGTTTGGTCGGTTCTAATAACGGGAATCGATAGTTTTGGTAAAAAATTCTTGGAATTCCATCACTCTTCGCAAGTTTATTGGGTCCCATAAAAGGAAATCGATAGTTTTGGTCAAACATTCTTGGTATT
The DNA here is from genome assembly GCF_949628265.1 of Cloeon dipterum. Lineage (NCBI taxonomy): Eukaryota > Metazoa > Arthropoda > Insecta > Ephemeroptera > Baetidae > Cloeon > Cloeon dipterum. The sequence continues at coordinate 860,045 of NC_088790.1, read as the reverse complement.
CCATCAATCTTCGAAGGTTTGGTCGGTTCTAAAAACGGGAATCGAAAGTTTTGGTCAATTTTTCTTAGAATTCTATCAATCTTCGAAATATTATTCGGTCGATTGAAAGGAAATCGATAGTTTTGGTTAAACATTTTCGGAATTCTATCAATCTTCGATAGATTATTCGGTCTTATAAAAGGAAATCGATAGTTTTGTCAAACATACTTGGTATTCCATCAATCTTCGAAGGTTTGGTCGGTTCTAATAACGGGAATCGTTAATTTTTGTAAAACATTCTTGGCATTCCATTAATCTTCGAAAGATTATTCGGTACTATAAAAGGAAATCGTTAGTTTTATTCAAACATTCTTGGTATTCCATCAATTTTCGAAAGATTGGTCTATTCTTATCACGATAATCGATAGTTTTGGTCAAACATTCTTAGAATTCCATCAATTTTTTGAAAGATTGGTCTGTTCTAATCACGGGAATCGATAGTTTTGGTCAAACATTCTTAGAATTCTATCAATCTTCGAAAGATTTTTCGGCCCTATAAAAGGAAATCGATAGTCTTGGTGAATCGTTTTTGGAATTTCAGGAATCTTCGAAAGATTGTTTGGTTTTTAAAAAAGAGAATCGATAGTTTTGATATGTAATTCTTGAAATTAAATCAATCTTCGAAAGATTATTCGGTCCTATAAAATTAAATCGATAAATTTGGTCAAACATTCTTGGACTTCCATTAATTTTCGAAAGATTATTTGGTCCTATAAAAGGAAATCGATAGTTTTGGTCAAACATTCTTGGTATTCCATCAATCTTCGAAGGTTTGGTCGGTTCTAATAACAGAAATTGATAGTTTTGGTCGAACATTCTTAGAATTCTATCAATCTTCGAAATATTATTCGGTCGATTGAAAGGAAATCGATAGTTTTGTCAAACATACTTGGTATTCCATCAATCTTCGAAGGTTTGGTCGGTTCTAATAACGGGAATCGTTAATTTTTGTAAAACATTCTTGGAATTCCATTAATCTTCGAAATATTATTCGGTCAATTAAAAGGAAATCGATAGTCCTGGTGAAACATTCTTGGAATTTCATCAATCTTCGAAAGATTTTCTGGTTTTAAGAAAGCGAATCGATAGCTTTGATCTGTAACTCTTTGTATTCGTTCAATCTTCGTAAGATTATTTGGTCCTATAAAAGGAAATCGATAGTTTTGGTCAAACATTCTTGGTATTCCATCAATTTTCGAAGGTTTGGTCGGTTCTAATAACGGGAATCGATAGTTTTGGTAAAAAATTCTTGGAATTCCATCAATCTTCGAAAGATTATTCGGTCCTATAATAGGAAATCGATAGTTTTGGTGAAAGATTCTTGGAAATTCATCAATCTTCGAAAGATTGTTTTGTTTTAAGAAAGCGAATCGATAGTTTTGATCTGTAACTCTTGGTATTCGTTCAATCTTCGTAAGATTATTTGGTCCTATAAAAGGAAATCGATAGTTTTGGTCAAACATTCTTGGTATTCCATCAATTTTCGAAAGATTGGTCTGTTCAATCACGGGAATTGATAGTTTTGGTCAAACATTCTTGGTATTCCATCAATCTTCGAAGGTTTGGTCGGTTCTAATAACGGGAATCGATAGTTTTGGTAATAAATTCTTGGAATTCCATCACTCTTCGCAAGTTTATTGGGTCCTATAAAAGGAAATTGATAGTTTTGGTCAAACATTCTTGGTATTCCATCAATCTTCGAAGGTTTGGTCGGTTCTAAAAACGGGAATCGAAAGTTTTGGTCAATTATTCTTAGAATTCTATCAATCTTCGAAATATTATTCGGTCGATTGAAAGGAAATCGATAACTTTGGTTAAGCAATTTCGGAATTCGATCAATCTTCGAAAGATATTTCGGTCCTATAAAAGGAAATCGACTGTTTTGGTCAAAAATTCTTGGTATTCCATCAATCTTCGAAGGTTTGGTCGGTTCTAATAACGGAAATTGATAGTTTTGGTAAAACATTCTTGGTATTCCATCAATCTTCGATGGTTTGGTCGGTTCTAATAACGGGAATCGATAGTTTTGGTCAAACATTCTTAGAATTCTATCAATCTACGAAATATTATTCGGTCAATTATAAGGAAATCGATAACTTTGGTTAAACATTTTCGGAATTCTCTCAATCTTCGATAGATTATTCGGTCTTATAAAAGGAAATCGATAGTTTTGTTAAACATTCTTGGTATTCCATCAATCTTCGAAGGTTTGGTCGGTTCTAATAACGGGAATCGAAAGTTTTGGTCAATTTTTCTTAGAATTCTATCAATCTTCGAAATATTATTCGGTCGATTGAAAGGAAATCGATAGTTTTGGTTAAACATTTTCGGAATTCTATCAATCTTCGATAGATTATTCGGTCTTATAAAAGGAAATCGATAGTTTTGTCAAACATACTTGGTATTCCATCAATCTTGGAAGGTTTGGTCGGTTCTAATAACGGGAATCGTTAATTTTTGTAAAACATTCTTGGCATTCCATTAATCTTCGAAAGATTATTCGGTACTATAAAAGGAAATCGTTAGTTTTATTCAAACATTCTTGGTATTCCATCAATTTTCGAAAGATTGGTCTATTCTTATCACGATAATCGATAGTTTTGGTCAAACATTCTTAGAATTCCATCAATTTTTTGAAAGATTGGTCTGTTCTAATCACGGGAATCGATAGTTTTGGTCAAACATTCTTAGAATTCTATCAATCTTCGAAAGATTTTTCGGCCCTATAAAAGGAAATCGATAGTCTTGGTGAATCGTTTTTGGAATTTCAGGAATCTTCGAAAGATTGTTTGGTTTTTAAAAAAGAGAATCGATAGTTTTGATATGTAATTCTTGAAATTAAATCAATCTTCGAAAGATTATTCGGTCCTATAAAATTAAATCGATAAATTTGGTCAAACATTCTTGGACTTCCATTAATTTTCGAAAGATTATTTGGTCCTATAAAAGGAAATCGATAGTTTTGGTCAAACATTCTTGGTATTCCATCAATCTTCGAAGGTTTGGTCGGTTCTAATAACAGAAATTGATAGTTTTGGTCGAACATTCTTAGAATTCTATCAATCTTCGAAATATTATTCGGTCGATTGAAAGGAAATCGATAGTTTTGTCAAACATACTTGGTATTCCATCAATCTTCGAAGGTTTGGTCGGTTCTAATAACGGGAATCGTTAATTTTTGTAAAACATTCTTGGAATTCCATTAATCTTCGAAATATTATTCGGTCAATTAAAAGGAAATCGATAGTCCTGGTGAAACATTCTTGGAATTTCATCAATCTTCGAAAGATTTTCTGGTTTTAAGAAAGCGAATCGATAGCTTTGATCTGTAACTCTTTGTATTCGTTCAATCTTCGTAAGATTATTTGGTCCTATAAAAGGAAATCGATAGTTTTGGTCAAACATTCTTGGTATTCCATCAATTTTCGAAGGTTTGGTCGGTTCTAATAACGGGAATCGATAGTTTTGGTAAAAAATTCTTGGAATTCCATCAATCTTCGAAAGATTATTCGGTCCTATAATAGGAAATCGATAGTTTTGGTGAAAGATTCTTGGAAATTCATCAATCTTCGAAAGATTGTTTTGTTTTAAGAAAGCGAATCGATAGTTTTGATCTGTAACTCTTGGTATTCGTTCAATCTTCGTAAGATTATTTGGTCCTATAAAAGGAAATCGATAGTTTTGGTCAAACATTCTTGGTATTCCATCAATTTTCGAAAGATTGGTCTGTTCAATCACGGGAATTGATAGTTTTGGTCAAACATTCTTGGTATTCCATCAATCTTCGAAGGTTTGGTCGGTTCTAATAACGGGAATCGATAGTTTTGGTAATAAATTCTTGGAATTCCATCACTCTTCGCAAGTTTATTGGGTCCTATAAAAGGAAATTGATAGTTTTGGTCAAACATTCTTGGTATTCCATCAATCTTCGAAGGTTTGGTCGGTTCTAATAACGGGAATCGAAAGTTTTGGTCAATTATTCTTAGAATTCTATCAATCTTCGAAATATTATTCGGTCGATTGAAAGGAAATCGATAACTTTGGTTAAGCAATTTCGGAATTCGATCAATCTTCGAAAGATATTTCGGTCCTATAAAAGGAAATCGACTGTTTTGGTCAAAAATTCTTGGTATTCCATCAATCTTCGAAGGTTTGGTCGGTTCTAATAACGGAAATTGATAGTTTTGGTAAAACATTCTTGGTATTCCATCAATCTTCGATGGTTTGGTCGGTTCTAATAACGGGAATCGATAGTTTTGGTCAAACATTCTTAGAATTCTATCAATCTACGAAATATTATTCGGTCAATTATAAGGAAATCGATAACTTTGGTTAAACATTTTCGGAATTCTCTCAATCTTCGATAGATTATTCGGTCTTATAAAAGGAAATCGATAGTTTTGTTAAACATTCTTGGTATTCCATCAATCTTCGAAGGTTTGGTCGGTTCTAATAACGGGAATCGTTAATTTTTGTAAAACATTCTCGGAATTTTATCAATCTTCGAAAGATTTTTCGGACCTATAAAAGGAAATCGATAGTCTTGGTGAAACATTCTTGGAATTTCATCAATCTTGGAAAGATTGTTTGGTTTTAAGAAAGCGAATCGATAGTTTTGATCTGTAACTCTTGGTATTCGTTCAATCTTCGTAAGATTATTTGGTCCTATAAAAGGAAATCGATAGTTTTGGTCAAACATTCTTGGTATTCTATCAATCTTCGAAGGTTTGGTCGGTTCTAATAACGGGAATCGATAGTTTTGGTAAAAAATTCTTGGTATTCCATCAATTTTCGAAAGATTGGTCTGTTCAATCACGGGAATTGATAGTTTTGGTCAAACATTCTTGGTATTCTATCAATCTTCGAAAGATTTTTCGGCCCTATAAAAGGAAATCGATAGTCTTGGTGAATCGTTCTTGGAATTTCAGGAATCTTCAAAAGATTGTTTATTTTTAAGAAAGAGAATCGATAGTTTTGATATGTAATTCTTGAAATTAAATCAATTTTCGAAAGATTATTTGGTCCTATAAAAGGAAATCGATAGTTTTGGTCAAACATTCTTGGTATTCCATCAATCTTCGAAGGTTTGGTCGGTTCTAATAACAGAAATCGATAGTTTTGGTCGAACATTCCTAGAATTCTATCAATCTTCGAAATATTATTCGGTCAATTAAAAGGAAATCGATAACTTTGGTTAAACATTCTCGGAATTCTATCAATCTTCGAAAGATTTTTCGGACCTATAAAAGGAAATCGATAGTCTTGGTGAAACATTCTTGGAATTTCATCAATCTTCGAAAGATTTTTTGGTTTTAAGAAAGCGAATCGATAGTTTTGATCTGTAACTCTTGGTATTTGTTCAATCTTCGTAAGATTATTTGGTCCTATAAAAGGAAATCGATAGTTTTGGTCAAACATTCTTGGTATTCCATCAATTTTCGAAAGATTGGTCTATTCTAATCACGAGAATCGATAGTTTTGGTAAAAAATTCTTGGAATTCCATCACTCTTCGAAGGTTTGGTCGGTTCTAATAACGGGAATCGTTATCTTTTGTAAAACATTCTTGGAATTCCATTAATCATCGAAAGATTATTCGGTCAATTGAAAGAAAATCGATAACTTTGGTTAAATATTCTCGGAATTCTATCAATCTTCGAAAGATTTTTCGGACCTATAAAATTAAATCGATAGTCTTGGTGAAACATTCTTGGAATTTCATCAATCTTCGAAAGATTGTCTGGTCTTAAGAAAGCGAATCGATAGTTTTGATCTGTAACTCTTGGTATTCGTTCAATCTTCGTAAGATTATTTGGTCCTATAAAAGGAAATCGTTAGTTTTGGTCAAACATTCTTGGTATTATATCAATCTTCGATGGTTTGGTCGGTTCTAATAACCGGAATCGATAGTTTTGGTCAAACATTCTTAGAATTCTATCAATCTTCGAAATATTATTCGGTCGATTGAAAGGAAATCGATAACTTTGTTTAATCATTTTCGGAATTCTTACAATCTTCGAAAGATTATTCGGTCCTATAAAAGGAAATCGATAGTTTTGGTCAAACATTCTTGGTATTCCATCAATCTTCGAAGGTTTGGTCGGTTCTAATTACGGGAATCGATAGTTTTGGTAAAAAATTCTTGGAATTCCATCACTCTTCGCAAGTTTATTGGGTCCCATAAAAGGAAATCGATAGTTTTGGTCAAACATTCTTGGTATTCCATCAATCTTCGAAGGTTTGGTCGGTTCTAAAAACGGGAATCGAAAGTTTTGGTCAATTTTTCTTAGAATTCTATCAATCTTCGAAATATTATTCGGTCGATTGAAAGGAAATCGATAGTTTTGGTTAAACATTTTCGGAATTCTATCAATCTTCGATAGATTATTCGGTCTTATAAAAGGAAATCGATAGTTTTGTCAAACATACTTGGTATTCCATCAATCTTCGAAGGTTTGGTCGGTTTTAATAACGGGAATCGTTAATTTTTGTAAAACATTCTTGGAATTCCATTAATCTTCGAAAGATTATTCGGTACTATAAAAGGAAATCGTTAGTTTTGTTCAAACATTCTTGGTATTCCATCAATTTTCGAAAGATTGGTCTATTCTTATCACGATAATCGATAGTTTTGGTCAAACATTCTTAGAATTCCATCAATTTTTTGAAAGATTGGTCTGTTCTAATCACGGGAATCGATAGTTTTGGTCAAACATTCTTAGAATTCTATCAATCTTCGAAAGATTTTTCGGCCCTATAAAAGGAAATCGATAGTCTTGGTGAATCGTTTTTGGAATTTCAGGAATCTTCGAAAGATTGTTTGGTTTTTAAAAAAGAGAATCGATAGTTTTGATATGTAATTCTTGAAATTAAATCAATCTTCGAAAGATTATTCGGTCCTATAAAATTAAATCGATAAATTTGGTCAAACATTCTTGGACTTCCATTAATTTTCGAAAGATTATTTGGTCCTATAAAAGGAAATCGATAGTTTTGGTCAAACATTCTTGGTATTCCATCAATCTTCGAAGGTTTGGTCGGTTCTAATAACAGAAATTGATAGTTTTGGTCGAACATTCTTAGAATTCTATCAATCTTCGAAATATTATTCGGTCGATTGAAAGGAAATCGATAGTTTTGTCAAACATACTTGGTATTCCATCAATCTTCGAAGGTTTGGTCGGTTCTAATAACGGGAATCGTTAATTTTTGTAAAACATTCTTGGAATTCCATTAATCTTCGAAATATTATTCGGTCAATTAAAAGGAAATCGATAGTCCTGGTGAAACATTCTTGGAATTTCATCAATCTTCGAAAGATTTTCTGGTTTTAAGAAAGCGAATCGATAGTTTTGATCTTTAACTCTTTGTATTCGTTCAATCTTCGTAAGATTATTTGGTCCTATAAAAGGAAATCGATAGTTTTGGTCAAACATTCTTGGTATTCCATCAATTTTCGAAAGATTGGTCTATTCTAATCACGAGAATCGATAGTTTTGGTAAAAAATTCTTGGAATTCCATCACTCTTCGAAGGTTTGGTCGGTTCTAATAACGGGAATCGATAGTTTTGGTAAAAAATTCTTGGAATTCCATCAATCTTCGAAAGATTATTCGGTCCTATAATAGGAAATCGATAGTTTTGGTGAAAGATTCTTGGAAATTCATCAATCTTCGAAAGATTGTTTTGTTTTAAGAAAGCGAATCGATAGTTTTGATCTGTAACTCTTGGTATTCGTTCAATCTTCGTAAGATTATTTGGTCCTATAAAAGGAAATCGATAGTTTTGGTCAAACATTCTTGGTATTCCATCAATTTTCGAAAGATTGGTCTGTTCAATCACGGGAATTGATAGTTTTGGTCAAACATTCTTGGTATTCCATCAATCTTCGAAGGTTTGGTCGGTTCTAATAACGGGAATCGATAGTTTTGGTAAAAAATTCTTGGAATTCCATCACTCTTCGCAAGTTTATTGGGTCCTATAAAAGGAAATTGATAGTTTTGGTCAAACATTCTTGGTATTCCATCAATCTTCGAAGGTTTGGTCGGTTCTAAAAACGGGAATCGAAAGTTTTGGTCAATTATTCTTAGAATTCTATCAATCTTCGAAATATTATTCGGTCGATTGAAAGGAAATCGATAACTTTGGTTAAGCAATTTCGGAATTCGATCAATCTTCGAAAGATATTTCGGTCGTATAAAAGGAAATCGACTGTTTTGGTCAAAAATTCTTGGTATTCCATCAATCTTCGAAGGTTTGGTCGGTTCTAATAACGGAAATTGATAGTTTTGGTAAAACATTCTTGGTATTCCATCAATCTTCGATGGTTTGGTCGGTTCTAATAACGGGAATCGATAGTTTTGGTCAAACATTCTTAGAATTCTATCAATCTACGAAATATTATTCGGTCAATTATAAGGAAATCGATAACTTTGGTTAAACATTTTCGGAATTCTATCAATCTTCGAAAGATTATTCGGTCTTATAAAAGGAAATCGATAGTTTTGGTCAAACATTCTTGGTATTCCATCAATCTTCGAAGGTTTGGTCGGTTCTAATAACGGGAATCGATAGTTTTGGTAAAAAATTCTTGGAATTCCATCACTCTTCGCAAGTTTATTGGGTCCCATAAAAGGAAATCGATAGTTTTGGTCAAACATTCTTGGTATTCCATCAATCTTTGAAGGTTTGGTCGGTTCTAAAAACGGGAATCGAAAGTTTTGGTCAATTTTTCTTAGAATTCTATCAATCTTCGAAATATTATTCGGTCGATTGAAAGGAAATCGATAGTTTTGGTTAAACATTTTCGGAATTCTATCAATCTTCGATAGATTATTCGGTCTTATAAAAGGAAATCGATAGTTTTGTCAAACATACTTGGTATTCCATCAATCTTCGAAGGTTTGGTCGGTTCTAATAACGGGAATCGTTAATTTTTGTAAAACATTCTTGGCATTCCATTAATCTTCGAAAGATTATTCGGTACTATAAAAGGAAATCGTTAGTTTTATTCAAACATTCTTGGTATTCCATCAATTTTCGAAAGATTGGTCTATTCTTATCACGATAATCGATAGTTTTGGTCAAACATTCTTAGAATTCCATCAATTTTTTGAAAGATTGGTCTGTTCTAATCACGGGAATCGATAGTTTTGGTGAATCGTTTTTGGAATTTCAGGAATCTTCGAAAGATTGTTTGGTTTTTAAAAAAGAGAATCGATAGTTTTGATATGTAATTCTTGAAATTAAATCAATCTTCGAAAGATTATTCGGTCCTATAAAATTAAATCGATAAATTTGGTCAAACATTCTTGGACTTCCATTAATTTTCGAAAGATTATTTGGTCCTATAAAAGGAAATCGATAGTTTTGGTCAAACATTCTTGGTATTCCATCAATCTTCGAAGGTTTGGTCGGTTCTAATAACAGAAATTGATAGTTTTGGTCGAACATTCTTAGAATTCTATCAATCTTCGAAATATTATTCGGTCGATTGAAAGGAAATCGATAGTTTTGTCAAACATACTTGGTATTCCATCAATCTTCGAAGGTTTGGTCGGTTCTAATAACGGGAATCGTTAATTTTTGTAAAACATTCTTGGAATTCCATTAATCTTCGAAATATTATTCGGTCAATTAAAAGGAAATCGATAGTCCTGGTGAAACATTCTTGGAATTTCATCAATCTTCGAAAGATTTTCTGGTTTTAAGAAAGCGAATCGATAGCTTTGATCTAAAACTCTTTGTATTCGTTCAATCTTCGTAAGATTATTTGGTCCTATAAAAGGAAATCGATAGTTTTGGTCAAACATTCTTGGTATTCCATCAATTTTCGAAGGTTTGGTCGGTTCTAATAACGGGAATCGATAGTTTTGGTAAAAAATTCTTGGAATTCCATCAATCTTCGAAAGATTATTCGGTCCTATAATAGGAAATCGATAGTTTTGGTGAAAGATTCTTGGAAATTCATCAATCTTCGAAAGATTGTTTTGTTTTAAGAAAGCGAATCGATAGTTTTGATCTGTAACTCTTGGTATTCGTTCAATCTTCGTAAGATTATTTGGTCCTATAAAAGGAAATCGATAGTTTTGGTCAAACATTCTTGGTATTCCATCAATTTTCGAAAGATTGGTCTGTTCAATCACGGGAATTGATAGTTTTGGTCAAACATTCTTGGTATTCCATCAATCTTCGAAGGTTTGGTCGGTTCTAATAACGGGAATCGATAGTTTTGGTAAAAAATTCTTGGAATTCCATCACTCTTCGCAAGTTTATTGGGTCCTATAAAAGGAAATTGATAGTTTTGGTCAAACATTCTTGGTATTCCATCAATCTTCGAAGGTTTGGTCGGTTCTAAAAACGGGAATCGATAGTTTTGGTCAATTATTCTTAGAATTCTATCAATCTTCGAAATATTATTCGGTCGATTGAAAGGAAATCGATAACTTTGGTTAAGCAATTTCGGAATTCGATCAATCTTCGAAAGATATTTCGGTCCTATAAAAGGAAATCGACTGTTTTGGTCAAAAATTCTTGGTATTCCATCAATCTTCGAAGGTTTGGTCGGTTCTAATAACGGAAATTGATAGTTTTGGTAAAACATTCTTGGTATTCCATCAATCTTCGATGGTTTGGTCGGTTCTAATAACGGGAATCGATAGTTTTGGTCAAACATTCTTAGAATTCTATCAATCTACGAAATATTATTCGGTCAATTATAAGGAAATCGATAACTTTGGTTAAACATTTTCGGAATTCTCTCAATCTTCGATAGATTATTCGGTCTTATAAAAGGAAATCGATAGTTTTGTTAAACATTCTTGGTATTCCATCAATCTTCGAAGGTTTGGTCGGTTCTAATAACGGGAATCGTTAATTTTTGTAAAACATTCTCGGAATTCTATCAATCTTCGAAAGATTTTTCGGACCTATAAAAGGAAATCGATAGTCTTGGTGAAACATTCTTGGAATTTCATCAATCTTGGAAAGATTGTTTGGTTTTAAGAAAGCGAATCGATAGTTTTGATCTGTAACTCTTGGTATTCGTTCAATCTTCGTAAGATTATTTGGTCCTATAAAAGGAAATCGATAGTTTTGGTCAAACATTCTTGGTATTCTATCAATCTTCGAAGGTTTGGTCGGTTCTAATAACGGGAATCGATAGTTTTGGTAAAAAATTCTTGGTATTCCATCAATTTTCGAAAGATTGGTCTGTTCAATCACGGGAATTGATAGTTTTGGTCAAACATTCTTGGTATTCCATCAATCTTCGAAGGTTTGGTCGGTTCTAATAACGGAAATTGATAGTTTTGGTCAAACATTCTCAGAATTCTATCAATCTTCGAAAGATTTTTCGGCCCTATAAAAGGAAATCGATAGTCTTGGTGAATCGTTCTTGGAATTTCAGGAATCTTCAAAAGATTGTTTATTTTTAAGAAAGAGAATCGATAGTTTTGATATGTAATTCTTGAAATTAAATCAATTTTCGAAAGATTATTTGGTCCTATAAAAGGAAATCGATAGTTTTGGTCAAACATTCTTGGTATTCCATCAATCTTCGAAGGTTTGGTCGGTTCTAATAACAGAAATCGATAGTTTTGGTCGAACATTCCTAGAATTCTATCAATCTTCGAAATATTATTCGGTCAATTAAAAGGAAATCGATAACTTTGGTTAAACATTCTCGGAATTCTATCAATCTTCGAAAGATTTTTCGGACCTATAAAAGGAAATCGATAGTCTTGGTGAAACATTCTTGGAATTTCATCAATCTTCGAAAGATTTTTTGGTTTTAAGAAAGCGAATCGATAGTTTTGATCTGTAACTCTTGGTATTTGTTCAATCTTCGTAAGATTATTTGGTCCTATAAAAGGAAATCGATAGTTTTGGTCAAACATTCTTGGTATTCCATCAATTTTCGAAAGATTGGTCTATTCTAATCACGAGAATCGATAGTTTTGGTAAAAAATTCTTGGAATTCCATCACTCTTCGAAGGTTTGGTCGGTTCTAATAACGGGAATCGTTATCTTTTGTAAAACATTCTTGGAATTCCATTAATCATCGAAAGATTATTCGGTCAATTGAAAGAAAATCGATAACTTTGGTTAAATATTCTCGGAATTCTATCAATCTTCGAAAGATTTTTCGGACCTATAAAAGGAAATCGATAGTCTTGGTGAAACATTCTTGGAATTTCATCAATCTTCGAAAGATTGTCTGGTCTTAAGAAAGCGAATCGATAGTTTTGATCTGTAACTCTTGGTATTCGTTCAATCTTCGTAAGATTATTTGGTCCTATAAAAGGAAATCGTTAGTTTTGGTCAAACATTCTTGGTATTATATCAATCTTCGATGGTTTGGTCGGTTCTAATAACCGGAATCGATAGTTTTGGTCAAACATTCTTAGAATTCTATCAATCTTCGAAATATTATTCGGTCGATTGAAAGGAAATCGATAACTTTGTTTAATCATTTTCGGAATTCTTACAATCTTCGAAAGATTATTCGGTCCTATAAAAGGAAATCGATAGTTTTGGTCAAACATTCTTGGTATTCCATCAATCTTCGAAGGTTTGGTCGGTTCTAATAACGGGAATCGATAGTTTTGGTAAAAAATTCTTGGAATTCCATCACTCTTCGCAAGTTTATTGGGTCCCATAAAAGGAAATCGATAGTTTTGGTCAAACATTCTTGGTATTCCATCAATCTTCGAAGGTTTGGTCGGTTCTAAAAACGGGAATCGAAAGTTTTGGTCAATTTTTCTTAGAATTCTATCAATCTTCGAAATATTATTCGGTCGATTGAAAGGAAATCGATAGTTTTGGTTAAACATTTTCGGAATTCTATCAATCTTCGATAGATTATTCGGTCTTATAAAAGGAAATCGATAGTTTTGTCAAACATACTTGGTATTCCATCAATCTTCGAAGGTTTGGTCGGTTCTAATAACGGGAATCGTTAATTTTTGTAAAACATTCTTGGAATTCCATTAATCTTCGAAAGATTATTCGGTACTATAAAAGGAAATCGTTAGTTTTGTTCAAACATTCTTGGTATTCCATCAATTTTCGAAAGATTGGTCTATTCTTATCACGATAATCGATAGTTTTGGTCAAACATTCTTAGAATTCCATCAATTTTTTGAAAGATTGGTCTGTTCTAATCACGGGAATCGATAGTTTTGGTCAAACATTCTTAGAATTCTATCAATCTTCGAAAGATTTTTCGGCCCTATAAAAGGAAATCGATAGTCTTGGTGAATCGTTTTTGGAATTTCAGGAATCTTCGAAAGATTGTTTGGTTTTTAAAAAGAGAATCGATAGTTTTGATATGTAATTCTTGAAATTAAATCAATCTTCGAAAGATTATTCGGTCCTATAAAATTAAATCGATAAATTTGGTCAAACATTCTTGGACTTCCATTAATTTTCGAAAGATTATTTGGTCCTATAAAAGGAAATCGATAGTTTTGGTCAAACATTCTTGGTATTCCATCAATCTTCGAAGGTTTGGTCGGTTCTAATAACAGAAATTGATAGTTTTGGTCGAACATTCTTAGAATTCTATCAATCTTCGAAATATTATTCGGTCGATTGAAAGGAAATCGATAGTTTTGTCAAACATACTTGGTATTCCATCAATCTTCGAAGGTTTGGTCGGTTCTAATAACGGGAATCGTTAATTTTTGTAAAACATTCTTGGAATTCCATTAATCTTCGAAATATTATTCGGTCAATTAAAAGGAAATCGATAGTCCTGGTGAAACATTCTTGGAATTTCATCAATCTTCGAAAGATTTTCTGGTTTTAAGAAAGCGAATCGATAGTTTTGATCTTTAACTCTTTGTATTCGTTCAATCTTCGTAAGATTATTTGGTCCTATAAAAGGAAATCGATAGTTTTGGTCAAACATTCTTGGTATTCCATCAATTTTCGAAAGATTGGTCTATTCTAATCACGAGAATCGATAGTTTTGGTAAAAAATTCTTGGAATTCCATCACTCTTCGAAGGTTTGGTCGGTTCTAATAACGGGAATCGATAGTTTTGGTAAAAAATTCTTGGAATTCCATCAATCTTCGAAAGATTATTCGGTCCTATAATAGGAAATCGATAGTTTTGGTGAAAGATTCTTGGAAATTCATCAATCTTCGAAAGATTGTTTTGTTTTAAGAAAGCGAATCGATAGTTTTGATCTGTAACTCTTGGTATTCGTTCAATCTTCGTAAGATTATTTGGTCCTATAAAAGGAAATCGATAGTTTTGGTCAAACATTCTTGGTATTCCATCAATTTTCGAAAGATTGGTCTGTTCAATCACGGGAATTGATAGTTTTGGTCAAACATTCTTGGTATTCCATCAATCTTCGAAGGTTTGGTCGGTTCTAATAACGGGAATCGATAGTTTTGGTAAAAAATTCTTGGAATTCCATCACTCTTCGCAAGTTTATTGGGTCCTATAAAAGGAAATTGATAGTTTTGGTCAAACATTCTTGGTATTCCATCAATCTTCGAAGGTTTGGTCGGTTCTAAAAACGGGAATCGAAAGTTTTGGTCAATTATTCTTAGAATTCTATCAATCTTCGAAATATTATTCGGTCGATTGAAAGGAAATCGATAACTTTGGTTAAGCAATTTCGGAATTCGATCAATCTTCGAAAGATATTTCGGTCCTATAAAAGGAAATCGACTGTTTTGGTCAAAAATTCTTGGTATTCCATCAATCTTCGAAGGTTTGGTCGGTTCTAATAACGGAAATTGATAGTTTTGGTAAAACATTCTTGGTATTCCATCAATCTTCGATGGTTTGGTCGGTTCTAATAACGGGAATCGATAGTTTTGGTCAAACATTCTTAGAATTCTATCAATCTACGAAATATTATTCGGTCAATTATAAGGAAATCGATAACTTTGGTTAAACATTTTCGGAATTCTATCAATCTTCGAAAGATTATTCGGTCTTATAAAAGGATATCGATAGTTTTGTCAAACATTCTTGGTATTCCATCAATCTTCGAAGGTTTGGTCGGTTCTAATAACGGGAATCGTTATCTTTTGTAAAACATTCTTGGAATTCCATTAATCTTCGAAAGATTATTCGGTCAATTGAAAGAAAATCGATAACTTTGGTTAAACATTCTCGGAATTCTATCAATCTTCGAAAGATTTTTCGGACCTATAAAAGGAAATCGATAGTCTTGGTGAAACATTCTTGGAATTTCATCAATCTTCGAAAGATTGTCTGGTCTTAAGAAAGCGAATCGATAGTTTTGATCTGTAACTCTTGGTATTCGTTCAATCTTCGTAAGATTATTTGGTCCTATAAAAGGAAATCGTTAGTTTTGTTCAAACATTCTTGGTATTCCATCAATTTTCGAAAGATTGGTCTATTCTAATCACGATAATCGATAGTTTTGGTCAAACATTCTTAGAATTCCATCAATTTTTTGAAAGATTGGTCTGTTCTAATCACGGGAATCGATAGTTTTGGTCAAACATTCTTAGAATTCTATCAATCTTCGAAAGATTATTCGGTACTATCAAAGGAAATCGTTAGTTTTGTTCAAACATTCTTGGTATTCCATCAATTTTCGAAAGATTGGTCTATTCTAATCACGATAATCGATAGTTTTGGTCAAACATTCTTAGAATTCCATCAATTTTTTGAAAGATTGGTCTGTTCTAATCACGGGAATCGATAGTTTTGGTCAAACATTCTTAGAATTCTATCAATCTTCGAAAGATTTTTCGGCCCTATAAAAGGAAATCGATAGTCTTGGTGAATCGTTCTTGGAATTTCAGGAATCTTCGAAAGATTGTTTGGTTTTTAAAAAAGAGAATCGATAGTTTTGATATGTAATTCTTGAAATTAAATCAATCTTCGAAAGATTATTCGGTCCTATAAAATTAAATCGATAAATTTGGTCAAACATTCTTGGACTTCCATTAATTTTCGAAAGATTATTTGGTCCTATAAAAGGAAATCGATAGTTTTGGTCAAACATTCTTGGTATTCCATCAATCTTCGAAGGTTTGGTCGGTTCTAATAACAGAAATTGATAGTTTTGGTCGAACATTCTTAGAATTCTATCAATCTTCGAAATATTATTCGGTCGATTGAAAGGAAATCGATAGTTTTGTCAAACATACTTGGTATTCCATCAATCTTCGAAGGTTTGGTCGGTTCTAATAACGGGAATCGTTAATTTTTGTAAAACATTCTTGGAATTCCATTAATCTTCGAAATATTATTCGGTCAATTAAAAGGAAATCGATAGTCCTGGTGAAACATTCTTGGAATTTCATCAATCTTCGAAAGATTTTCTGGTTTTAAGAAAGCGAATCGATAGTTTTGATCTGTAACTCTTTGTATTCGTTCAATCTTCGTAAGATTATTTGGTCCTATAAAAGGAAATCGATAGTTTTGGTCAAACATTCTTGGTATTCCATCAATTTTCGAAAGATTGGTCTATTCTAATCACGAGAATCGATAGTTTTGGTAAAAAATTCTTGGAATTCCATCACTCTTCGAAGGTTTGGTCGGTTCTAATAACGGGAATCGATAGTTTTGGTAAAAAATTCTTGGAATTCCATCAATCTTCGAAAGATTATTCGGTCCTATAATAGGAAATCGATAGTTTTGGTGAAAGATTCTTGGAAATTCATCAATCTTCGAAAGATTGTTTTGTTTTAAGAAAGCGAATCGATAGTTTTGATCTGTAACTCTTGGTATTCGTTCAATCTTCGTAAGATTATTTGGTCCTATAAAAGGAAATCGATAGTTTTGGTCAAACATTCTTGGTATTCCATCAATTTTCGAAAGATTGGTCTGTTCAATCACGGGAATTGATAGTTTTGGTCAAACATTCTTGGTATTCCATCAATCTTCGAAGGTTTGGTCGGTTCTAATAACGGGAATCGATAGTTTTAGTAAAAAATTCTTGGAATTCCATCACTCTTCGCAAGTTTATTGGGTCCTATAAAAGGAAATTGATAGTTTTGGTCAAACATTCTTGGTATTCCATCAATCTTCGAAGGTTTGGTCGGTTCTAAAAACGGGAATCGAAAGTTTTGGTCAATTATTCTTAGAATTCTATCAATCTTCGAAATATTATTCGGTCGATTGAAAGGAAATCGATAACTTTGGTTAAGCAATTTCGGAATTCGATCAATCTTCAAAAGATATTTCGGTCCTATAAAAGGAAATCAACTGTTTTGGTCAAAAATTCTTGGTATTCCATCAATCTTCGAAGGTTTGGTCGGTTCTAATAACGGAAATTGATAGTTT
Source organism: Cloeon dipterum (assembly GCF_949628265.1). Classification (NCBI taxonomy): domain Eukaryota; kingdom Metazoa; phylum Arthropoda; class Insecta; order Ephemeroptera; family Baetidae; genus Cloeon; species Cloeon dipterum. Next base: position 842,725 of record NC_088790.1, on the reverse strand, counting down.
TGGTAAAACATTCTTGGTATTCCATCAATCTTCGATGGTTTGGTCGGTTCTAATAACGGGAATCGATAGTTTTGGTCAAACATTCTTAGAATTCTATCAATCTACGAAATATTATTCGGTCAATTATAAGGAAATCGATAACTTTGGTTAAACATTTTCGGAATTCTTACAATCTTCGAAAGATTATTCGGTCCTATAAAAGGAAATCGATAGTTTTGGTCAAACATTCTTGGTATTCCATCAATCTTCGAAGGTTTGGTCGGTTCTAATAACGGGAATCGATAGTTTTGGTAAAAAATTCTTGGAATTCCATCACTCTTCGCAAGTTTATTGGGTCCCATAAAAGGAAATCGATAGTTTTGGTCAAACATTCTTGGTATTCCATCAATCTTCGAAGGTTTGGTCGGTTCTAAAAACGGGAATCGAAAGTTTTGGTCAATTTTTCTTAGAATTCTATCAATCTACGAAATATTATTCGGTCCATTATAAGGAAATCGATAACTTTGGTTAAACATTTTCGGAATTCTATCAATCTTCGAAAGATTATTCGGTCTTATAAAAGGAAATCGATAGTTTTGTCAAACATTCTTGGTATTCCATCAATCTTCGAAGGTTTGGTCGGTTCTAATAACGGGAATCGTTATCTTTTGTAAAACATTCTTGGAATTCCATTAATCTTCGAAGGTTTGGTCGGTTCTGATAACGGGAATCGATAGTTTTGGTCAATTATTCTTAGAACTCAATCAATCTTCGAAATATTATTCGGTTGATTGAAAGGAAATCGATAACTTTGGTTAAACAATTTCGGAATTCTATCAATCTCCGAAAGATTTTTCTGACCTATAAAAGGAAATCGATAGTTTTGGTCAAACATTCTTAGAATTTCATCAATCTTCTAAAGATTGGTCTGTTCTAATCACGGGAATCAATAGTTTTGGTCAAACTTTCTTGGTATTCCATCAATCTTCGAAGGTTTGGTCGGTACTAATAACGGGAATCGATAGTTTTGGTCAATTATTCTTAGAATTCTATCAATCTTCGAAATATTATTCGGTCGATTGAAAGGAAATCGATAACTTTGGTTAAACAATTTCGGAATTCGATCAATCTTCGAAAGATTATTAGGTCCTATAAAAGGAAATCGATAGTTTTGGTCAAAAATTCTTGGTATTCCATCAATCTTCGAAGGTTTGGTCGGTTCTAATAACGGAAATTGATAGTTTTGGTCAAACATTCTTGGTATTCCATCAATCTTCGATGGTTTGGTCGGTTCTAATAACGGGAATCGATAGTTTTGGTCAAACATTCTTAGAATTCTATCAATCTACGAAATATTATTCGGTCAATTATAAGGAAATCGATAACTTTGGTTAAACATTTTCGGAATTCTATCAATCTTCGATAGATTATTCGGTCTTATAAAAGGAAATCGATAGTTTTGTTAAACATTCTTGGTATTCCATCAATCTTCGAAGGTTTGGTCGGTTCTAATAACGGGAATCGTTAATTTTTGTAAAACATTCTTGGAATTCCATTAATCTTCGAAAGATTATTCGGTCAATTGAAAGGAAATCGATAACTTTGGTTAAACATTCTCGGAATTCTATCAATCTTCGAAAGATTTTTCGGACCTATAAAAGGAAATCGATAGTCTTGGTGAAACATTCTTGGAATTTCATCAATCTTCGAAAGATTGTTGGGTTTTAAGAAAGCGAATCGATAGTTTTTATCTGTAACTCTTGGTATTCGTTCAATCTTCGTAAGATTATTTGGTCCTATAAAAGGAAATCGATAGTTTTGGTCAAACATTCTTGGTATTCCATCAATTTTCGAAAGATTGGTCTGTTCAATCACGGGAATTGAGAGTTTTGGTCAAACATTCTTGGTATTCCATCAATCTTCGAAGGTTTGGTCGGTTCTAATAACGGAAATTGATAGTTTTTGTCAAACATTCTTGGTATGATATCAATCTTCGATGGTTTGGTCGGTTCTAATAACGGGAATCGATAGTTTTGGTCAAACATTCTTAGAATTCTATCAATCTTCGAAATATTATTCGGTCGATTGAAAGGAAATCGATAACTTTGTTTAATCATTTTCGGAATTCTAACAATCTTCGAAAGATTATTCGGTCCTATAAAAGGAAATCGATAGTTTTGGTCAAACATTCTTGGTATTCCATCAATCTTCGAAGGTTTGGTCGGTTCTAAAAACGGGAATCGATAGTTTTGGTCAAACATTCTCAGAATTCTATCATTCTTCGAAAGATTTTTCGGCCCTATTAAAGGAAATCGATAGTCTTGGTGAATCGTTCTTGGAATTTCAGGAATCTTCGAAAGATTGTTAATTTTTAAGAAAGAGAATCGATAGTTTTGATATGTAATTCTTGAAATTAAATCAATTTTCGAAAGATTATTTGGTCCTATAAAAGGAAATCGATAGTTTTGGTCAAACATTCTTGGTATTCCATCAATCTTCGAAGGTTTGGTCGGTTCTAATAACAGAAATCGATAGTTTTGGTCGAACATTCTTAGAATTCTATCAATCTTCGAAATATTATTCGGTCAATTAAAAGGAAATCGATAACTTTGGTTAAACATTCTCGGAATTCTATCAATCTTCGAAAGATTTTTCGGACCTATAAAAGGAAATCGATAGTCTTGGTGAAACATTCTTGGAATTTCATCAATCTTCGAAAGATTTTTTGGTTTTAAGAAAGCGAATCGATAGTTTTGATCTGTAACTCTTGGTATTTGTTCAATCTTCGTAAGATTATTTGGTCCTATAAAAGGAAATCGATAGTTTTGGTCAAACATTCTTGGTATTCCATCAATTTTCGAAAGATTGGTCTATTCTAATCACGAGAATCGATAGTTTTGGTAAAAAATTCTTGGAATTCCATCACTCTTCGAAGGTTTGGTCTATTCTAATAACGGGAATCGTTATCTTTTGTAAAACATTCTTGGAATTCCATTAATCTTCGAAAGATTATTCGGTCAATTGAAAGAAAATCGATAACTTTGGTTAAACATTCTCGGAATTCTATCAATCTTCGAAAGATTTTTCGGACCTATAAAAGGAAATCGATAGTCTTGGTGAAACATTCTTGGAATTTCATCAATCTTCGAAAGATTGTCTGGTCTTAAGAAAGCGAATCGATAGTTTTGATCTGTAACTCTTGGTATTCGTTCAATCTTCGTAAGATTATTTGGTCCTATAAAAGGAAATCGTTAGTTTTGGTCAAACATTCTTGGTATTATATCAATCTTCGATGGTTTGGTCGGTTCTAATAACCGGAATCGATAGTTTTGGTCAAACATTCTTGGAATTCTATCAATCTTCGAAATATTATTCGGTCGATTGAAAGGAAATCGATAGTTTTGGTCAAACATTCTTGGTATTCCATCAATCTTCGAAGGTTTGGTCGGTTCTAATAACGGGAATCGTTAATTTTTGTAAAACATTCTTGGAATTCCATTAATCTTCGAAATATTATTCGGTCAATTAAAAGGAAATCGATAGTCCTGGTGAAACATTCTTGGAATTTCATCAATCTTCGAAAGATTTTCTGGTTTTAAGAAAGCGAATCGATAGTTTTGATCTGTAACTCTTTGTATTCGTTCAATCTTCGTAAGATTATTTGGTCCTATAAAAGGAAATCGATAGTTTTGGTCAAACATTCTTGGTATTCCATCAATTTTCGAAAGATTGGTCTATTCTAATCACGAGAATCGATAGTTTTGGTAAAAAATTCTTGGAATTCCATCACTCTTCGAAGGTTTGGTCGGTTCTAATAACGGGAATCGATAGTTTTGGTAAAAAATTCTTGGAATTCCATCAATCTTCGAAAGATTATTCGGTCCTATAATTGGAAATCGATAGTTTTGGTGAAAGATTCTTGGAAATTCATCAATCTTCGAAAGATTGTTTTGTTTTAAGAAAGCGAATCGATAGTTTTGATCTGTAACTCTTGGCATTCGTTCAATCTTCGTAAGATTATTTGGTCCTATAAAAGGAAATCGATAGTTTTGGTCAAACATTCTTGGTATTCCATCAATTTTCGAAAGATTGGTCTGTTCAATCACGGGAATTGATAGTTTTGGTCAAACATTCTTGGTATTCCATCAATCTTCGAAGGTTTGGTCGGTTCTAAAAACGGGAATCGAAAGTTTTGGTCAATTATTCTTAGAATTCTATCAATCTTCGAAATATTATTCGGTCGATTGAAAGGAAATCGATAACTTTGGTTAAGCAATTTCGGAATTCGATCAATCTTCAAAAGATATTTCGGTCCTATAAAAGGAAATCGACTGTTTTGGTCAAAAATTCTTTGTATTCCATCAATCTTCGAAGGTTTGGTCGGTTCTAATAACGGAAATTGATAGTTTTGGTAAAACATTCTTGGTATTCCATTAATCTTCGATGGTTTGGTCGGTTCTAATAACGGGAATCGATAGTTTTGGTCAAACATTCTTAGAATTCTATCAATCTACGAAATATTATTCGGTCAATTATAAGGAAATCGATAACTTTGGTTAAACATTTTCGGAATTCTTACAATCTTCGAAAGATTATTCGGTCCTATAAAAGGAAATCGATAGTTTTGGTCAAACATTCTTGGTATTCCATCAATCTTCGAAGGTTTGGTCGGTTCTAATAACGGGAATCGATAGTTTTGGTAAAAAATTCTTGGAATTCCATCACTCTTCGCAAGTTTATTGGGTCCCATAAAAGGAAATCGATAGTTTTGGTCAAACATTCTTTGTATTCCATCAATCTTCGAAGGTTTGGTCGGTTCTAAAAACGGGAATCGAAAGTTTTGGTCAATTTTTCTTAGAATTCTATCAATCTTCGAAATATTATTCGGTCGATTGAAAGGAAATCGATAGTTTTGGTTAAACATTTTCGGAATTCTATCAATCTTCGATAGATTATTCGGTCTTATAAAAGGAAATCGATAGTTTTGTCAAACATACTTGGTATTCCATCAATCTTCGAAGGTTTGGTCGGTTCTAATAACGGGAATCGTTAATTTTTGTAAAACATTCTTGGAATTCCATTAATCTTCGAAAGATTATTCGGTACTATAATAGGAAATCGTTAGTTTTGTTCAAACATTCTTGGTATTCCATCAATTTTCGAAAGATTGGTCTATTCTAATCACGATAATCGATAGTTTTGGTCAAACATTCTTAGAATTCCATCAATTTTTTGAAAGATTGGTCTGTTCTAATCACGGGAATCGATAGTTTTGGTCAAACATTCTTAGAATTCTATCAATCTTCGAAATATTATTCGGTCGATTGAAAGGAAATCGATAACTTTGGTTAAACATTCTCGGAATTCTATCAATCTTCGAAAGATTGTTTGGTTTTAAGAAAGCGAATCGATAGTTTTGATCTGTAACTCTTGGTATTCGTTCAATCTTCGTAAGATTATTTGGTCCTATAAAAGGAAATCGATAGTTTTGGTCAAACATTCTTGGTATTCCATCAATTTTCGAAAGATTGGTCTGTTCAATCACGGGAATTGAGAGTTTTGGTCAAACATTCTTGGTATTCCATCAATCTTCGAAGGTTTGGTCGGTTCTAATAACGGAAATTGATAGTTTTTGTCAAACATTCTTGGTATGATATCAATCTTCGATGGTTTGGTCGGTTCTAATAACGGGAATCGATAGTTTTGGTCAAACATTCTTAGAATTCTATCAATCTTCGAAATATTATTCGGTCGATTGAAAGGAAATCGATAACTTTGTTTAATCATTTTCGGAATTCTAACAATCTTCGAAAGATTATTCGGTCCTATAAAAGGAAATCGATAGTTTTGGTCAAACATTCTTGGAATTTCAGGAATCTTCGAAAGATTGTTTATTTTTAAGAAAGAGAATCGATAGTTTTGATATGTAATTCTTGAAATTAAATCAATTTTCGAAAGATTATTTGGTCCTATAAAAGGAAATCGATAGTTTTGGTCAAACATTCTTGGTATTCCATCAATCTTCGAAGGTTTGGTCGGTTCTAATAACGGAAATTGATAGTTTTTGTCAAACATTCTTGGTATGATATCAATCTTCGATGGTTTGGTCGGTTCTAATAACGGGAATCGATAGTTTTGGTCAAACATTCTTAGAATTCTATCAATCTTCGAAATATTATTCGGTCGATTGAAAGGAAATCGATAACTTTGTTTAATCATTCTCAGAATTCTATCATTCTTCGAAAGATTTTTCGGCCCTATTAAAGGAAATCGATAGTCTTGGTGAATCGTTCTTGGAATTTCAGGAATCTTCGAAAGATTGTTTATTTTTAAGAAAGAGAATCGATAGTTTTGATATGTAATTCTTGAAATTAAATCAATTTTCGAAAGATTATTTGGTCCTATAAAAGGAAATCGATAGTTTTGGTCAAACATTCTTGGTATTCCATCAATCTTCGAAGGTTTGGTCGGTTCTAATAACAGAAATCGATAGTTTTGGTCGAACATTCTTAGAATTCTATCAATCTTCGAAATATTATTCGGTCAATTAAAAGGAAATCGATAACTTTGGTTAAACATTCTCGGAATTCTATCAATCTTCGAAAGATTTTTCGGACCTATAAAAGGAAATCGATAGTCTTGGTGAAACATTCTTGGAATTTCATCAATCTTCGAAAGATTTTTTGGTTTTAAGAAAGCGAATCGATAGTTTTGATCTGTAACTCTTGGTATTTGTTCAATCTTCGTAAGATTATTTGGTCCTATAAAAGGAAATCGATAGTTTTGGTCAAACATTCTTGGTATTCCATCAATTTTCGAAAGATTGGTCTATTCTAATCACGAGAATCGATAGTTTTGGTAAAAAATTCTTGGAATTCCATCGCTCTTCGAAGGTTTGGTCTATTCTAATAACGGGAATCGTTATCTTTTGTAAAACATTCTTGGAATTCCATTAATCTTCGAAAGATTATTCGGTCAATTGAAAGAAAATCGATAACTTTGGTTAAACATTCTCGGAATTCTATCAATCTTCGAAAGATTTTTCGGACCTATAAAAGGAAATCGATAGTCTTGGTGAAACATTCTTGGAATTTCATCAATCTTCGAAAGATTGTCTGGTCTTAAGAAAGCGAATCGATAGTTTTGATCTGTAACTCTTGGTATTCGTTCAATCTTCGTAAGATTATTTGGTCCTATAAAAGGAAATCGTTAGTTTTGGTCAAACATTCTTGGTATTATATCAATCTTCGATGGTTTGGTCGGTTCTAATAACCGGAATCGATAGTTTTGGTCAAACATTCTTGGAATTCTATCAATCTTCGAAATATTATTCGGTCGATTGAAAGGAAATCGATAGTTTTGGTCAAACATTCTTGGTATTCCATCAATCTTCGAAGGTTTGGTCGGTTCTAATAACGGGAATCGTTAATTTTTGTAAAACATTCTTGGAATTCCATTAATCTTCGAAATATTATTCGGTCAATTAAAAGGAAATCGATAGTCCTGGTGAAACATTCTTGGAATTTCATCAATCTTCGAAAGATTTTCTGGTTTTAAGAAAGCGAATCGATAGTTTTGATCTGTAACTCTTTGTATTCGTTCAATCTTCGTAAGATTATTTGGTCCTATAAAAGGAAATCGATAGTTTTGGTCAAACATTCTTGGTATTCCATCAATTTTCGAAAGATTGGTCTATTCTAATCACGAGAATCGATAGTTTTGGTAAAAAATTCTTGGAATTCCATCACTCTTCGAAGGTTTGGTCGGTTCTAATAACGGGAATCGATAGTTTTGGTAAAAAATTCTTGGAATTCCATCAATCTTCGAAAGATTATTCGGTCCTATAATAGGAAATCGATAGTTTTGGTGAAAGATTCTTGGAAATTCATCAATCTTCGAAAGATTGTTTTGTTTTAAGAAAGCGAATCGATAGTTTTGATCTGTAACTCTTGGTATTCGTTCAATCTTCGTAAGATTATTTGGTCCTATAAAAGGAAATCGATAGTTTTGGTCAAACATTCTTGGTATTCCATCAATTTTCGAAAGATTGGTCTGTTCAATCACGGGAATTGATAGTTTTGGTCAAACATTCTTGGTATTCCATCAATCTTCGAAGGTTTGGTCGGTTCTAATAACGGGAATCGATAGTTTTGGTAAAAAATTCTTGGAATTCCATCACTCTTCGCAAGTTTATTGGGTCCTATAAAAGGAAATTGATAGTTTTGGTCAAACATTCTTGGTATTCCATCAATCTTCGAAGGTTTGGTCGGTTCTAAAAACGGGAATCGAAAGTTTTGGTCAATTATTCTTAGAATTCTATCAATCTTCGAAATATTATTCGGTCGATTGAAAGGAAATCGATAACTTTGGTTAAGCAATTTCGGAATTCGATCAATCTTCAAAAGATATTTCGGTCCTATAAAAGGAAATCGACTGTTTTGGTCAAAAATTCTTGGTATTCCATCAATCTTCGAAGGTTTGGTCGGTTCTAATAACGGAAATTGATAGTTTTGGTAAAACATTCTTGGTATTCCATCAATCTTCGAAGGTTTGGTCGGTTCTGATAACGGGAATTTATAGTTTTGGTCAATTATTCTTAGAATTCTATCAATCTTCGAAATATTATTCGGTTGATTGAATGGAAATCGATAACTTTGGTTAAACAATTTCGGAATTCTATCAATCTCCGAAAGATTTTTCTGACCTATAAAAGGAAATCGATAGTTTTGGTGAAACATTCTTGGAATTTCATCAATCTTCGAAGGTTTGGTCGGTTCTAATAACGGGAATCGATAGTTTTGGTAAAAAATTCTTGGAATTCCATCACTCTTCGCAAGTTTATTGGGTCCCATAAAAGGAAATCGATAGTTTTGGTCAAACATTCTTGGTATTCCATCAATCTTCGAAGGTTTGGTCGGTTCTAAAAACGGGAATCGAAAGTTTTGGTCATTTTTTCTTAGAATTCTATCAATCTTCGAAATATTATTCGGTCGATTGAAAGGAAATCGATAGTTTTGGTTAAACATTTTCGGAATTCTATCAATCTTCGATAGATTATTCGGTCTTATAAAAGGAAATCGATAGTTTTGTCAAACATACTTGGTATTCCATCAATCTTCGAAGGTTTGGTCGGTTCTAATAACGGGAATCGTTAATTTTTGTAAAACATTCTTGGAATTCCATTAATCTTCGAAAGATTATTCGGTACTATAATAGGAAATCGTTAGTTTTGTTCAAACATTCTTGGTATTCCATCAATTTTCGAAAGATTGGTCTATTCTAATCACGATAATCGATAGTTTTGGTCAAACATTCTTAGAATTCCATCAATTTTTTGAAAGATTGGTCTGTTCTAATCACGGGAATCGATAGTTTTGGTCAAACATTCTTAGAATTCTATCAATCTTCGAAATATTATTCGGTCGATTGAAAGGAAATCGATAACTTTGGTTAAGTATTCTCGGAATTCTATCAATCTTCGAAAGATTTTTCGGACCTATAAAAGGAAATCGATAGTCTTGGTGAAACATTCTTGGAATTTCATCAATTTTCGAAAGATTGGTCTGTTCAATCACGGGAATTGATAGTTTTGGTCAAACATTCTTGGTATTCCATCAATCTTCGAAGGTTTGGTCGGTTCTAATAACGGGAATCGTTATCTTTTGTAAAACATTCTTGGAATTCCATTAATCTTCGATAGATTATTCGGTCAATTGAAAGAAAATCGATAACTTCGGTTAAACATTCTCGGAATTCTATCAATTTTCGAAAGATTTTTCGGACCTATAAAAGGAAATCGATAGTCTTGGTGAAACATTCTTGGAATTTCATCATTCTTCGAAAGATTGTCTGTGTTTAAGAAAGTGAATCGATAGTTTTGATCTGTAACTCTTGGTATTCGTTCAATCTTCGTAAGATACTTTGGTCCTATAAAAGGAAATCGTTAGTTTTGGTCAAACATTCTTGGTATTATATCAATCTTCGATGGTTTGGTCGGTTCTAATAACGGGAATCGATAGTTTTGGTCAAACATTCTTAGACTTCTATCAATCTACGAAATATTATTCGGTCAATTATAAGGAAATCGATAACTTTGGTTAAACATTTTCGGAATTCTTACAATCTTCGAAAGATTATTCGGTCCTATAAAAGGAAATCGATAGTTTTGGTCAAACATTCTTGGTATTCCATCAATCTTCGAAGGTTTGGTCGGTTCCAATAACGGGAATCGATAGTTTTGGTAAAAAATTCTTGGAATTCCATCGCTCTTCGAAGGTTTGGTCTATTCTAATAACGGGAATCGTTATCTTTTGTAAAACATTCTTGGAATTCCATTAATCTTCGAAAGATTATTCGGTCAATTGAAAGAAAATCGATAACTTTGGTTAAACATTCTCGGAATTCTATCAATCTTCGAAAGATTTTTCGGACCTATAAAAGGAAATCGATAGTCTTGGTGAAACATTCTTGGAATTTCATCAATCTTCGAAAGATTGTCTGGTCTTAAGAAAGCGAATCGATAGTTTTGATCTGTAACTCTTGGTATTCGTTCAATCTTCGTAAGATTATTTGGTCCTATAAAAGGAAATCGTTAGTTTTGGTCAAACATTCTTGGTATTATATCAATCTTCGATGGTTTGGTCGGTTCTAATAACCGGAATCGATAGTTTTGGTCAAACATTCTTGGAATTCTATCAATCTTCGAAATATTATTCGGTCGATTGAAAGGAAATCGATAGTTTTGGTCAAACATTCTTGGTATTCCATCAATCTTCGAAGGTTTGGTCGGTTCTAATAACGGGAATCGTTAATTTTTGTAAAACATTCTTGGAATTCCATTAATCTTCGAAATATTATTCGGTCAATTAAAAGGAAATCGATAGTCCTGGTGAAACATTCTTGGAATTTCATCAATCTTCGAAAGATTTTCTGGTTTTAAGAAAGCGAATCGATAGTTTTGATCTGTAACTCTTTGTATTCGTTCAATCTTCGTAAGATTATTTGGTCCTATAAAAGGAAATCGATAGTTTTGGTCAAACATTCTTGGTATTCCATCAATTTTCGAAAGATTGGTCTATTCTAATCACGAGAATCGATAGTTTTGGTAAAAAATTCTTGGAATTCCATCAATCTTCGAAGGTTTGGTCGGTTCTAATAACGGGAATCGTTAATTTTGGTAAAAAATTCTTGGAATTCCATCAATCTTCGAAAGATTATTCGGTCCTATAATAGGAAATCGATAGTTTTGGTGAAAGATTCTTGGAAATTCATCAATCTTCGAAAGATTGTTTTGTTTTAAGAAAGCGAATCGATAGTTTTGATCTGTAACTCTTGGTATTCGTTCAATCTTCGTAAGATTATTTGGTCCTATAAAAGGAAATCGATAGTTTTGGTCAAACATTCTTGGTATTCCATCAATTTTCGAAAGATTGGTCTGTTCAATCACGGGAATTGATAGTTTTGGTCAAACATTCTTGGTATTCCATCAATCTTCGAAGGTTTGGTCGGTTCTAATAACGGGAATCGATAGTTTTGGTAAAAAATTCTTGGAATTCCATCAATCTTCGAAATATTATTCGGTCGATTGAAAGGAAATCGATAACTTTGGTTAAGCAATTTCGGAATTCGATCAATCTTCAAAAGATATTTCGGTCCTATAAAAGGAAATCGACTGTTTTGGTCAAAAATTCTTGGTATTCCATCAATCTTCGAAGGTTTGGTCGGTTCTAATAACGGAAATTGATAGTTTTGGTAAAACATTCTTGGTATTCCATCAATCTTCGATGGTTTGGTCGGTTCTAATAACGGGAATCGATAGTTTTGGTCAAACATTCTTAGACTTCTATCAATCTACGAAATATTATTCGGTCAATTATAAGGAAATCGATAACTTTGGTTAAACATTTTCGGAATTCTTACAATCTTCGAAAGATTATTCGGTCCTATAAAAGGAAATCGATAGTTTTGGTCAAACATTCTTGGTATTCCATCAATCTTCGAAGGTTTGGTCGGTTCTAATAACGGGAATCGATAGTTTTGGTAAAAAATTCTTGGAATTCCATCACTCTTCGCAAGTTTATTGGGTCCCATAAAAGGAAATCGATAGTTTTGGTCAAACATTCTTGGTATTCCATCAATCTTCGAAGGTTTGGTCGGTTCTAAAAACGGGAATCGAAAGTTTTGGTCATTTTTTCTTAGAATTCTATCAATCTTCGAAATATTATTCGGTCGATTGAAAGGAAATCGATAGTTTTGGTTAAACATTTTCGGAATTCTATCAATCTTCGATAGATTATTCGGTCTTATAAAAGGAAATCGATAGTTTTGTCAAACATACTTGGTATTCCATCAATCTTCGAAGGTTTGGTCGGTTCTAATAACGGGAATCGTTAATTTTTGTAAAACATTCTTGGAATTCCATTAATCTTCGAAAGATTATTCGGTACTATAATAGGAAATCGTTAGTTTTGTTCAAACATTCTTGGTATTCCATCAATTTTCGAAAGATTGGTCTATTCTAATCACGATAATCGATAGTTTTGGTCAAACATTCTTAGAATTCCATCAATTTTTTGAAAGATTGGTCTGTTCTAATCACGGGAATCGATAGTTTTGGTCAAACATTCTTAGAATTCTATCAATCTTCGAAATATTATTCGGTCGATTGAAAGGAAATCGATAACTTTGGTTAAGTATTCTCGGAATTCTATCAATCTTCGAAAGATTTTTCGGACCTATAAAAGGAAATCGATAGTCTTGGTGAAACATTCTTGGAATTTCATCAATTTTCGAAAGATTGGTCTGTTCAATCACGGGAATTGATAGTTTTGGTCAAACATTCTTGGTATTCCATCAATCTTCGATGGTTTGGTCGGTTCTAATAACGGGAATCGATAGTTTTGGTCAAACATTCTTAGAATTCTATCAATCTACGAAATATTATTCGGTCAATTATAAGGAAATCGATAACTTTGGTTAAACATTTTCGGAATTCTATCAATCTTCGAAAGATTATTCGGTCTTATAAAAGGAAATCGATAGTTTTGTCAAACATTCTTGGTATTCCATCAATCTTCGAAGGTTTGGTCGGTTCTAATAACGGGAATCGTTATCTTTTGTAAAACATTCTTGGAATTCCATTAATCTTCGATAGATTATTCGGTCAATTGAAAGAAAATCGATAACTTCGGTTAAACATTCTCGGAATTCTATCAATTTTCGAAAGATTTTTCGGACCTATAAAAGGAAATCGATAGTCTTGGTGAAACATTCTTGGAATTTCATCATTCTTCGAAAGATTGTCTGTGTTTAAGAAAGTGAATCGATAGTTTTGATCTGTAACTCTTGGTATTCGTTCAATCTTCGTAAGATACTTTGGTCCTATAAAAGGAAATCGTTAGTTTTGGTCAAACATTCTTGGTATTATATCAATCTTCGATGGTTTGGTCGGTTCTAATAACGGGAATCGATAGTTTTGGTCAAACATTCTTAGACTTCTATCAATCTACGAAATATTATTCGGTCAATTATAAGGAAATCGATAACTTTGGTTAAACATTTTCGGAATTCTTACAATCTTCGAAAGATTATTCGGTCCTATAAAAGGAAATCGATAGTTTTGGTCAAACATTCTTGGTATTCCATCAATCTTCGAAGGTTTGGTCGGTTCTAATAACGGGAATCGATAGTTTTGGTAAAAAATTCTTGGAATTCCATCACTCTTCGCAAGTTTATTGGGTCCCATAAAAGGAAATCGATAGTTTTGGTCAAACATTCTTGGTATTCCATCAATCTTCGAAGGTTTGGTCGGTTCTAAAAACGGGAATCGAAAGTTTTGGTCATTTTTTCTTAGAATTCTATCAATCTTCGAAATATTATTCGGTCGATTGAAAGGAAATCGATAGTTTTGGTTAAACATTTTCGGAATTCTATCAATCTTCGATAGATTATTCGGTCTTATAAAAGGAAATCGATAGTTTTGTCAAACATACTTGGTATTCCATCAATCTTCGAAGGTTTGGTCGGTTCTAATAACGGGAATCGTTAATTTTTGTAAAACATTCTTGGAATTCCATTAATCTTCGAAAGATTATTCGGTACTATAATAGGAAATCGTTAGTTTTGTTCAAACATTCTTGGTATTCCATCAATTTTCGAAAGATTGGTCTATTCTAATCACGATAATCGATAGTTTTGGTCAAACATTCTTAGAATTCCATCAATTTTTTGAAAGATTGGTCTGTTCTAATCACGGGAATCGATAGTTTTGGTCAAACATTCTTAGAATTCTATCAATCTTCGAAATATTATTCGGTCGATTGAAAGGAAATCGATAACTTTGGTTAAGTATTCTCGGAATTCTATCAATCTTCGAAAGATTTTTCGGACCTATAAAAGGAAATCGATAGTCTTGGTGAAACATTCTTGGAATTTCATCAATTTTCGAAAGATTGGTCTGTTCAATCACGGGAATTGATAGTTTTGGTCAAACATTCTTGGTATTCCATCAATCTTCGATGGTTTGGTCGGTTCTAATAACGGGAATCGATAGTTTTGGTCAAACATTCTTAGAATTCTATCAATCTACGAAATATTATTCGGTCAATTATAAGGAAATCGATAACTTTGGTTAAACATTTTCGGAATTCTATCAATCTTCGAAAGATTATTCGGTCTTATAAAAGGAAATCGATAGTTTTGTCAAACATTCTTGGTATTCCATCAATCTTCGAAGGTTTGGTCGGTTCTAATAACGGGAATCGTTATCTTTTGTAAAACATTCTTGGAATTCCATTAATCTTCGATAGATTATTCGGTCAATTGAAAGAAAATCGATAACTTCGGTTAAACATTCTCGGAATTCTATCAATTTTCGAAAGATTTTTCGGACCTATAAAAGGAAATCGATAGTCTTGGTGAAACATTCTTGGAATTTCATCATTCTTCGAAAGATTGTCTGTGTTTAAGAAAGTGAATCGATAGTTTTGATCTGTAACTCTTGGTATTCGTTCAATCTTCGTAAGATACTTTGGTCCTATAAAAGGAAATCGTTAGTTTTGGTCAAACATTCTTGGTATTATATCAATCTTCGATGGTTTGGTCGGTTCTAATAACGGGAATCGATAGTTTTGGTCAAACATTCTTAGAATTCTATCAATCTTCGAAATATTATTCGGTCGATTGAAAGGAAATCGATAACTTTGTTTAATCATTTTCGGAATTCTATCAATCTTCGAAAGATTATTCGGTCCTATAAAAGGAAATCGATAGTTTTGGTCAAACATTCTTGGTATTCCATCAATCTTCGAAGGTTTGGTTGGTTCTGATAACGGGAATCGATAATTTTGGTCAATTATTCTTAGAACTCAATCAATCTTCGAAATATTATTCGGTTGATTGAAAGGAAATCGATAACTTTGGTTAAACAATTTCGGAATTCTATCAATCTCCGAAAGATTTTTCTGACCTATAAAAGGAAATCGATAGTTTTGGTCAAACATTCTTAGAATTTCATCAATCTTCTAAAGATTGGTCTGTTCTAATCACGGGAATCAATAGTTTTGGTCAAACATTCTTGGTATTCCATCAATCTTCGAAGGTTTGGTCGGTACTAATAACGGGAATCGATAGTTTTGGTCAATTATTCTTAGAATTCTATCAATCTTCGAAATATTATTCGGTCGATTGAAAGGAAATCGATAACTTTGGTTAAACAATTTCGGAATTCGATCAATCTTCGAAAGATTATTAGGTCCTATAAAAGGAAATCGATAGTTTTGGTCAAAAATTCTTGGTATTCCATCAATCTTCGAAGGTTTGGTCGGTTCTAATAACGGAAATCGATAGTTTTGGTCAAACATTCTTGGAATTTCATCAATCTTCGAAAGATTGTTTGGTTTTAAGAAAGCGAATCGATAGTTTTGATCTGTAACTCTTGGTATTCGTTCAATCTTCGTAAGATTATTTGGTCCTATAAAAGGAAATCGATAGTTTTGGTCAAACATTCTTGGTATTCCATCAATTTTCAAAAGATTGGTCTGTTCAATCACGGGAATTGATAGTTTTGGTCAAACATTCTTGGTATTCCATCAATCTTCGAAGGTTTGGTCGGTTCTAATAACGGAAATTGATAGTTTTTGTCAAACATTCTTGGTATGATATCAATCTTCGATGGTTTGGTCGGTTCTAATAACGGGAATCGATAGTTTTGGTCAAACATTCTTAGAATTCTATCAATCTTCGAAATATTATTCGGTCGATTGAAAGGAAATCGATAACTTTGGTTAATCATTTTCGGAATTCTAACAATCTTCGAAAGATTATTCGGTCCTATAAAAGGAAATCGATAGTTTTGGTCAAACATTCTTGGTATTCCATCAATCTTCGAAGGTTTGGTCGGTTCTAATAACGGGAATCGATAGTTTTGGTCAAACATTCTCAGAATTCTATCATTCTTCGAAAGATTTTTCGGCCCTATTAAAGGAAATCGATAGTCTTGGTGAATCGTTCTTGGAATTTCAGGAATCTTCGAAAGATTGTTTATTTTTAAGAAAGAGAATCGATAGTTTTGATATGTAATTCTTGAAATTAAATCAATTTTCGAAAGATTATTTGGTCCTATAAAAGGAAATCGATAGTTTTGGTCAAACATTCTTGGTATTCCATCAATCTTCGAAGGTTTGGTCGGTTCTAATAACAGAAATCGATAGTTTTGGTCGAACATTCCTAGAATTCTATCAATCTTCGAAATATTATTCGGTCAATTAAAAGGAAATCGATAACTTTGGTTAAACATTCTCGGAATTCTATCAATCTTCGAAAGATTTTTCGGACCTATAAAAGGAAATCGATAGTCTTGGTGAAACATTCTTGGAATTTCATCAATCTTCGAAAGATTTTTTGGTTTTAAGAAAGCGAATCGATAGTTTTGATCTGTAACTCTTGGTATTTGTTCAATCTTCGTAAGATTATTTGGTCCTATAAAAGGAAATCGATAGTTTTGGTCAAACATTCTTGGTATTCCATCAATTTTCGAAAGATTGGTCTATTCTAATCACGAGAATCGATAGTTTTGGTAAAAAATTCTTGGAATTCCATCACTCTTCGAAGGTTTGGTCTATTCTAATAACGGGAATCGTTATCTTTTGTAAAACATTCTTGGAATTCCATTAATCTTCGAAAGATTATTCGGTCAATTGAAAGAAAATCGATAACTTTGGTTAAACATTCTCGGAATTCTATCAATCTTCGAAAGATTTTTCGGACCTATAAAAGGAAATCGATAGTCTTGGTGAAACATTCTTGGAATTTCAGGAATCTTCGAAAGATTGTTTATTTTTAAGAAAGAGAATCGATAGTTTTGATATGTAATTCTTGAAATTAAATCAATTTTCGAAAGATTATTTGGTCCTATAAAAGGAAATCGATAGTTTTGGTCAAACATTCTTGGTATTCCATCAATCTTCGAAGGTTTGGTCGGTTCTAATAACAGAAATCGATAGTTTTGGTCGAACATTCTTAGAATTCTATCAATCTTCGAAATATTATTCGGTCGATTGAAAGGAAATCGATAGTTTTGGTCAAACATTCTTGGTATTCCATCAATCTTCGAAGGTTTGGTCGGTTCTAATAACGGGAATCGTTAATTTTTGTAAAACATTCTTGGAATTCCATTAATCTTCGAAATATTATTCGGTCAATTAAAAGGAAATCGATAGTCCTGGTGAAACATTCTTGGAATTTCATCAATCTTCGAAAGATTTTCTGGTTTTAAGAAAGCGAATCGAGAGTTTTGATCTGTAACTCTTTGTATTCGTTCAATCTTCGTAAGATTATTTGGTCCTATAAAAGGAAATCGATAGTTTTGGTCAAACATTCTTGGTATTCCATCAATTTTCGAAAGATTGGTCTATTCTAATCACGAGAATCGATAGTTTTGGTAAAAAATTCTTGGAATTCCATCACTCTTCGAAGGTTTGGTCGGTTCTAATAACGGGAATCGATAGTTTTGGTAAAAAATTCTTGGAATTCCATCAATCTTCGAAAGATTATTCGGTCCTATAATAGGAAATCGATAGTTTTGGTGAAAGATTCTTGGAAATTCATCAATCTTCGAAAGATTGTTTTGTTTTAAGAAAGCGAATCGATAGTTTTGATCTGTAACTCTTGGTATTCGTTCAATCTTCGTAAGATTATTTGGTCCTATAAAAGGAAATCGATAGTTTTGGTCAAACATTCTTGGTATTCCATCAATTTTCGAAAGATTGGTCTGTTCAATCACGGGAATTGATAGTTTTGGTCAAACATTCTTGGTATTCCATCAATCTTCGAAGGTTTGGTCGGTTCTAATAACGGGAATCGATAGTTTTGGTAAAAAATTCTTGGAATTCCATCACTCTTCGCAAGTTTATTGGGTCCTATAAAAGGAAATTGATAGTTTTGGTCAAACATTCTTGGTATTCCATCAATCTTCGAAGGTTTGGTCGGTTCTAAAAACGGGAATCGAAAGTTTTGGTCAATTATTCTTAGAATTCTATCAATCTTCGAAATATTATTCGGTCGATTGAAAGGAAATCGATAACTTTGGTTAAGCAATTTCGGAATTCGATCAATCTTCAAAAGATATTTCGGTCCTATAAAAGGAAATCGACTGTTTTGGTCAAAAATTCTTGGTATTCCATCAATCTTCGAAGGTTTGGTCGGTTCTAATAACGGAAATTGATAGTTTTGGTAAAACATTCTTGGTATTCCATCAATCTTCGATGGTTTGGTCGGTTCTAATAACGGGAATCGATAGTTTTGGTCAAACATTCTTAGAATTCTATCAATCTACGAAATATTATTCGGTCAATTATAAGGAAATCGATAACTTTGGTTAAACATTTTCGGAATTCTTACAATCTTCGAAAGATTATTCGGTCCTATAAAAGGAAATCGATAGTTTTGGTAAAACATTCTTGGTATTCCATCAATCTTCGAAGGTTTGGTCGGTTCTAATAACGGGAATCGATAGTTTTGGTAAAAAATTCTTGGAATTCCATCACTCTTCGCAAGTTTATTGGGTCCCATAAAAGGAAATCGATAGTTTTGGTCAAACATTCTTGGTATTCCATCAATCTTCGAAGGTTTGGTCGGTTCTAAAAACGGGAATCGAAAGTTTTGGTCAATTTTTCTTAGAATTCTATCAATCTTCGAAATATTATTCGGTCGATTGAAAGGAAATCGATAGTTTTGGTTAAACATTTTCGGAATTCTATCAATCTTCGATAGATTATTCGGTCTTATAAAAGGAAATCGATAGTTTTGTCAAACATACTTGGTATTCCATCAATCTTCGAAGGTTTGGTCGGTTCTAATGACGGGAATCGTTAATTTTTGTAAAACATTCTTGGAATTCCATTAATCTTCGAAAGATTATTCGGTACTATAATAGGAAATCGTTAGTTTTGTTCAAACATTCTTGGTATTCCATCAATTTTCGAAAGATTGGTCTATTCTAATCACGATAATCGATAGTTTTGGTCAAACATTCTTAGAATTCCATCAATTTTTTGAAAGATTGGTCTGTTCTAATCACGGGAATCGATAGTTTTGGTCAAACATTCTTAGAATTCTATCAATCTTCGAAATATTATTCGGTCGATTGAAAGGAAATCGATAACTTTGGTTAAACATTCTCGGAATTCTATCAATCTTCGAAAGATTTTTCGGACCTATAAAAGGAAATCGATAGTCTTGGTGAAACATTCTTGGAATTTCATCAATTTTCGAAAGATTGGTCTGTTCAATCACGGGAATTGATAGTTTTGGTCAAACATTCTTGGTATTCCATCAATCTTCGATGGTTTGGTCGGTTCTAATAACGGGAATCGATAGTTTTGGTCAAACATTCTTAGAATTCTATCAATCTACGAAATATTATTCGGTCAATTATAAGGAAATCGATAACTTTGGTTAAACATTTTCGGAATTCTATCAATCTTCGAAAGATTATTCGGTCTTATAAAAGGAAATCGATAGTTTTGTAAAACATTCTTGGAATTCCATTAATCTTCGATAGATTATTCGGTCAATTGAAAGAAAATCGATAACTTCGGTTAAACATTCTCGGAATTCTATCAATTTTCGAAAGATTTTTCGGACCTATAAAAGGAAATCGATAGTCTTGGTGAAACATTCTTGGAATTTCATCATTCTTCGAAAGATTGTCTGTGTTTAAGAAAGTGAATCGATAGTTTTGATCTGTAACTCTTGGTATTCGTTCAATCTTCGTAAGATACTTTGGTCCTATAAAAGGAAATCGTTAGTTTTGGTCAAACATTCTTGGTATTATATCAATCTTCGATGGTTTGGTCGGTTCTAATAACGGGAATCGATAGTTTTGGTCAAACATTCTTAGAATTCTATCAATCTTCGAAATATTATTCGGTCGATTGAAAGGAAATCGATAACTTTGTTTAATCATTTTCGGAATTCTATCAATCTTCGAAAGATTATTCGGTCCTATAAAAGGAAATCGATAGTTTTGGTCAAACATTCTTGGTATTCCATCAATCTTCGAAGGTTTGGTCGGTTCTGATAACGGGAATCGATAATTTTGGTCAATTATTCTTAGAACTCAATCAATCTTCGAAATATTATTCGGTTGATTGAAAGGAAATCGATAACTTTGGTTAAACAATTTCGGAATTCTATCAATCTCCGAAAGATTTTTCTGACCTATAAAAGGAAATCGATAGTTTTGGTCAAACATTCTTAGAATTTCATCAATCTTCTAAAGATTGGTCTGTTCTAATCACGGGAATCAATAGTTTTGGTCAAACATTCTTGGTATTCCATCAATCTTCGAAGGTTTGGTCGGTACTAATAACGGGAATCGATAGTTTTGGTCAATTATTCTTAGAATTCTATCAATCTTCGAAATATTATTCGGTCGATTGAAAGGAAATCGATAACTTTGGTTAAACAATTTCGGAATTCGATCAATCTTCGAAAGATTATTAGGTCCTATAAAAGGAAATCGATAGTTTTGGTCAAAAATTCTTGGTATTCCATCAATCTTCGAAGGTTTGGTCGGTTCTAATAACGGAAATCGATAGTCTTGGTGAAACATTCTTGGAATTTCATCAATCTTCGAAAGATTGTTTGGTTTTAAGAAAGCGAATCGATAGTTTTGATCTGTAACTCTTGGTATTCGTTCAATCTTCGTAAGATTATTTGGTCCTATAAAAGGAAATCGATAGTTTTGGTCAAACATTCTTGGTATTCCATCAATTTTCGAAAGATTGGTCTGTTCAATCACGGGAATTGAGAGTTTTGGTCAAACATTCTTGGTATTCCATCAATCTTCGAAGGTTTGGTCGGTTCTAATAACGGAAATTGATAGTTTTTGTCAAACATTCTTGGTATGATATCAATCTTCGATGGTTTGGTCGGTTCTAATAACGGGAATCGATAGTTTTGGTCAAACATTCTTAGAATTCTATCAATCTTCGAAATATTATTCGGTCGATTGAAAGGAAATCGATAACTTTGTTTAATCATTTTCGGAATTCTAACAATCTTCGAAAGATTATTCGGTCCTATAAAAGGAAATCGATAGTTTTGGTCAAACATTCTTGGTATTCCATCAATCTTCGAAGGTTTGGTCGGTTCTAAAAACGGGAATCGATAGTTTTGGTCAAACATTCTCAGAATTCTATCATTCTTCGAAAGATTTTTCGGCCCTATTAAAGGAAATCGATAGTCTTGGTGAATCGTTCTTGGAATTTCAGGAATCTTCGAAAGATTGTTTATTTTTAAGAAAGAGAATCGATAGTTTTGATATGTAATTCTTGAAATTAAATCAATTTTCGAAAGATTATTTGGTCCTATAAAAGGAAATCGATAGTTTTGGTCAAACATTCTTGGTATTCCATCAATCTTCGAAGGTTTGGTCGGTTCTAATAACAGAAATCGATAGTTTTGGTCGAACATTCTTAGAATTCTATCAATCTTCGAAATATTATTCGGTCAATTAAAAGGAAATCGATAACTTTGGTTAAACATTCTCGGAATTCTATCAATCTTCGAAAGATTTTTCGGACCTATAAAAGGAAATCGACAGTCTTGGTGAAACATTCTTGGAATTTCATCAATCTTCGAAAGATTTTTTGGTTTTAAGAAAGCGAATCGATAGTTTTGATCTGTAACTCTTGGTATTTGTTCAATCTTCGTAAGATTATTTGGTCCTATAAAAGGAAATCGATAGTTTTGGTCAAACATTCTTGGTATTCCATCAATTTTCGAAAGATTGGTCTATTCTAATCACGAGAATCGATAGTTTTGGTAAAAAATTCTTGGAATTCCATCACTCTTCGAAGGTTTGGTCTATTCTAATAACGGGAATCGTTATCTTTTGTAAAACATTCTTGGAATTCCATTAATCTTCGAAAGATTATTCGGTCAATTGAAAGAAAATCGATAACTTTGGTTAAACATTCTCGGAATTCTATCAATCTTCGAAAGATTTTTCGGACCTATAAAAGGAAATCGATAGTCTTGGTGAAACATTCTTGGAATTTCAGGAATCTTCGAAAGATTGTTTATTTTTAAGAAAGAGAATCGATAGTTTTGATATGTAATTCTTGAAATTAAATCAATTTTCGAAAGATTATTTGGTCCTATAAAAGGAAATCGATAGTTTTGGTCAAACATTCTTGGTATTCCATCAATCTTCGAAGGTTTGGTCGGTTCTAATAACAGAAATCGATAGTTTTGGTCGAACATTCTTAGAATTCTATCAATCTTCGAAATATTATTCGGTCAATTAAAAGGAAATCGATAACTTTGGTTAAACATTCTCGGAATTCTATCAATCTTCGAAAGATTTTTCGGACCTATAAAAGGAAATCGATAGTCTTGGTGAAACATTCTTGGAATTTCATCAATCTTCGAAAGATTTTTTGGTTTTAAGAAAGCGAATCGATAGTTTTGATCTGTAACTCTTGGTATTTGTTCAATCTTCGTAAGATTATTTGGTCCTATAAAAGGAAATCGATAGTTTTGGTCAAACATTCTTGGTATTCCATCAATTTTCGAAAGATTGGTCTATTCTAATCACGAGAATCGATAGTTTTGGTAAAAAATTCTTGGAATTCCATCACTCTTCGAAGGTTTGGTCTATTCTAATAACGGGAATCGTTATCTTTTGTAAAACATTCTTGGAATTCCATTAATCTTCGAAAGATTATTCGGTCAATTGAAAGAAAATCGATAACTTTGGTTAAACATTCTCGGAATTCTATCAATCTTCGAAAGATTTTTCGGACCTATAAAAGGAAATCGATAGTCTTGGTGAAACATTCTTGGAATTTCATCAATCTTCGAAAGATTGTCTGGTCTTAAGAAAGCGAATCGATAGTTTTGATCTGTAACTCTTGGTATTCGTTCAATCTTCGTAAGATTATTTGGTCCTATAAAAGGAAATCGTTAGTTTTGGTCAAACATTCTTGGTATTATATCAATCTTCGATGGTTTGGTCGGTTCTAATAACCGGAATCGATAGTTTTGGTCAAACATTCTTAGAATTCTATCAATCTTCGAAATATTATTCGGTCGATTGAAAGGAAATCGATAGTTTTGGTCAAACATTCTTGGTATTCCATCAATCTTCGAAGGTTTGGTCGGTTCTAATAACGGGAATCGTTAATTTTTGTAAAACATTCTTGGAATTCCATTAATCTTCGAAATATTATTCGGTCAATTAAAAGGAAATCGATAGTCCTGGTGAAACATTCTTGGAATTTCATCAATCTTCGAAAGATTTTCTGGTTTTAAGAAAGCGAATCGATAGTTTTGATCTGTAACTCTTTGTATTCGTTCAATCTTCGTAAGATTATTTGGTCCTATAAAAGGAAATCGATAGTTTTGGTCAAACATTCTTGGTATTCCATCAATTTTCGAAAGATTGGTCTATTCTAATCACGAGAATCGATAGTTTTGGTAAAAAATTCTTGGAATTCCATCACTCTTCGAAAGTTTGGTCGGTTCTAATAACGGGAATCGATAGTTTTGGTAAAAAATTCTTGGAATTCCATCAATCTTCGAAAGATTATTCGGTCCTATAATAGGAAATCGATAGTTTTGGTGAAAGATTCTTGGAAATTCATCAATCTTCGAAAGTTTGTTTTGTTTTAAGAAAGCGAATCGATAGTTTTGATCTGTAACTCTTGGTATTCGTTCAATCTTCGTAAGATTATTTGGTCCTATAAAAGGAAATCGATAGTTTTGGTCACACATTCTTGGTATTCCATCAATTTTCAAAAGATTGGTCTGTTCAATCACGGGAATTGATAGTTTCGGTCAAACATTCTTGGTATTCCATCAATCTTCGAAGGTTTGGTCGGTTCTAATAACGGGAATCGATAGTTTTGGTAAAAAATTCTTGGAATTCCATCACTCTTCGCAAGTTTATTGGGTCCTATAAAAGGAAATTGATAGTTTTGGTCAAACATTCTTGGTATTCCATCAATCTTCGAAGGTTTGGTCGGTTCTAAAAACGGGAATCGAAAGTTTTGGTCAATTATTCTTAGAATTCTATCAATCTTCGAAATATTATTCGGTCGATTGAAAGGAAATCGATAACTTTGGTTAAGCAATTTCGGAATTCGATCAATCTTCAAAAGATATTTCGGTCCTATAAAAGGAAATCGACTGTTTTGGTCAAAAATTCTTGGTATTCCATCAATCTTCGAAGGTTTGGTCGGTTCTAATAACGGAAATTGATAGTTTTGGTAAAACATTCTTGGTATTCCATCAATCTTCGATGGTTTGGTCGGTTCTAATAACGGGAATCGATAGTTTTGGTCAAACATTCTTAGAATTCTATCAATCTACGAAATATTATTCGGTCAATTATAAGGAAATCGATAACTTTGGTTAAACATTTTCGGAATTCTTACAATCTTCGAAAGATTATTCGGTCCTATAAAAGGAAATCGATAGTTTTGGTCAAACATTCTTGGTATTCCATCAATCTTCGAAGGTTTGGTCGGTTCTAATAACGGGAATCGTTAATTTTTGTAAAACATTCTTGGAATTCCATTAATCTTCGAAAGATTATTCGGTACTATAATAGGAAATCGTTAGTTTTGTTCAAACATTCTTGGTATTCCATCAATTTTCGAAAGATTGGTCTATTCTAATCACGATAATCGATAGTTTTGGTCAAACATTCTTAGAATTCCATCAATTTTTTGAAAGATTGGTCTGTTCTAATCACGGGAATCGATAGTTTTGGTCAAACATTCTTAGAATTCTATCAATCTTCGAAATATTATTCGGTCGATTGAAAGGAAATCGATAACTTTGGTTAAACATTCTCGGAATTCTATCAATCTTCGAAAGATTTTTCGGACCTATAAAAGGAAATCGATAGTCTTGGTGAAACATTCTTGGAATTTCATCAATTTTCGAAAGATTGGTCTGTTCAATCACGGGAATTGATAGTTTTGGTCAAACATTCTTGGTATTCCATCAATCTTCGATGGTTTAGTCGGTTCTAATAACGGGAATCGATAGTTTTGGTCAAACATTCTTAGAATTCTATCAATCTACGAAATATTATTCGGTCAATTATAAGGAAATCGATAACTTTGGTTAAACATTTTCGGAATTCTATCAATCTTCGAAAGATTATTCGGTCTTATAAAAGGAAATCGATAGTTTTGTCAAACATTCTTGGTATTCCATCAATCTTCGAAGGTTTGGTCGGTTCTAATAACGGGAATCGTTATCTTTTGTAAAACATTCTTGGAATTCCATTAATCTTCGATAGATTATTCGGTCAATTGAAAGAAAATCGATAACTTCGGTTAAACATTCTCGGAATTCTATCAATTTTCGAAAGATTTTTCGGACCTATAAAAGGAAATCGATAGTCTTGGTGAAACATTCTTGGAATTTCATCATTCTTCGAAAGATTGTCTGTGTTTAAGAAAGTGAATCGATAGTTTTGATCTGTAACTCTTGGTATTCGTTCAATCTTCGTAAGATACTTTGGTCCTATAAAAGGAAATCGTTAGTTTTGGTCAAACATTCTTGGTATTCCATCAATTTTCGAAAGATTGGTCTATTCTAATCACAATAATCGATAGTTTTGGTCAAACATTCTTGGTATTATATCAATCTTCGATGGTTTGGTCGGTTCTAATAACGGGAATCGATAGTTTTGGTCAAACATTCTTAGAATTCTATCAATCTTCGAAATATTATTCGGTCGATTGAAAGGAAATCGATAACTTTGTTTAATCATTTTCGGAATTCTATCAATCTTCGAAAGATTATTCGGTCCTATAAAAGGAAATCGATAGTTTTGGTCAAACATTCTTGGTATTCCATCAATCTTCGAAGGTTTGGTCGGTTCTGATAACGGGAATCGATAGTTTTGGTCAATTATTCTTAGAACTCAATCAATCTTCGAAATATTATTCGGTTGATTGAAAGGAAATCGATAACTTTGGTTAAACAATTTCGGAATTCTATCAATCTCCGAAAGATTTTTCTGACCTATAAAAGGAAATCGATAGTTTTGGTCAAACATTCTTAGAATTTCATCAATCTTCTAAAGATTGGTCTGTTCTAATCACGGGAATCAATAGTTTTGGTCAAACATTCTTGGTATTCCATCAATCTTCGAAGGTTTGGTCGGTACTAATAACGGGAATCGATAGTTTTGGTCAATTATTCTTAGAATTCTATCAATCTTCGAAATATTATTCGGTCGATTGAAAGGAAATCGATAACTTTGGTTAAACAATTTCGGAATTCGATCAATCTTCGAAAGATTATTAGGTCCTATAAAAGGAAATCGATAGTTTTGGTCAAAAATTCTTGGTATTCCATCAATCTTCGAAGGTTTGGTCGGTTCTAATAACGGAAATCGATAGTCTTGGTGAAACATTCTTGGAATTTCATCAATCTTCGAAAGATTGTTTGGTTTTAAGAAAGCGAATCGATAGTTTTGATCTGTAACTCTTGGTATTCGTTCAATCTTCGTAAGATTATTTGGTCCTATAAAAGGAAATCGATAGTTTTGGTCAAACATTCTTGGTATTCCATCAATTTTCGAAAGATTGGTCTGTTCAATCACGGGAATTGAGAGTTTTGGTCAAACATTCTTGGTATTCCATCAATCTTCGAAGGTTTGGTCGGTTCTAATAACGGAAATTGATAGTTTTTGTCAAACATTCTTGGTATGATATCAATCTTCGATGGTTTGGTCGGTTCTAATAACGGGAATCGATAGTTTTGGTCAAACATTCTTAGAATTCTATCAATCTTCGAAATATTATTCGGTCGATTGAAAGGAAATCGATAACTTTGTTTAATCATTTTCGGAATTCTAACAATCTTCGAAAGATTATTCGGTCCTATAAAAGGAAATCGATAGTTTTGGTCAAACATTCTTGGTATTCCATCAATCTTCGAAGGTTTGGTCGGTTCTAAAAACGGGAATCGATAGTTTTGGTCAAACATTCTCAGAATTCTATCATTCTTCGAAAGATTTTTCGGCCCTATTAAAGGAAATCGATAGTCTTGGTGAATCGTTCTTGGAATTTCAGGAATCTTCGAAAGATTGTTTATTTTTAAGAAAGAGAATCGATAGTTTTGATATGTAATTCTTGAAATTAAATCAATTTTCGAAAGATTATTTGGTCCTATAAAAGGAAATCGATAGTTTTGGTCAAACATTCTTGGTATTCCATCAATCTTCGAAGGTTTGGTCGGTTCTAATAACAGAAATCGATAGTTTTGGTCGAACATTCTTAGAATTCTATCAATCTTCGAAATATTATTCGGTCAATTAAAAGGAAATCGATAACTTTGGTTAAACATACTCGGAATTCTATCAATCTTCGAAAGATTTTTCGGACCTATAAAAGGAAATCGATAGTCTTGGTGAAACATTCTTGGAATTTCATCAATCTTCGAAAGATTTTTTGGTTTTAAGAAAGCGAATCGATAGTTTTGATCTGTAACTCTTGGTATTTGTTCAATCTTCGTAAGATTATTTGGTCCTATAAAAGGAAATCGATAGTTTTGGTCAAACATTCTTGGTATTCCATCAATCTTCGAAGGTTTGGTCGGTTCTAAAAACGGGAATCGAAAGTTTTGGTCAAACATTCTTGGTATTATATCAATCTTCGATGGTTTGGTCGGTTCTAATAACGGGAATCGATAGTTTTGGTCAAACATTCTTAGAATTCTATCAATCTTCGAAATATTATTCGGTCGATTGAAAGGAAATCGATAACTTTGTTTAATCATTTTCGGAATTCTAACAATCTTCGAAAGATTATTCGGTCCTATAAAAGGAAATCGATAGTTTTGGTCAAACATTCTTGGTATTCCATCAATCTTCGAAGGTTTGGTCGGTTCTAAAAACGGGAATCGATAGTTTTGGTCAAACATTCTCAGAATTCTATCATTCTTCGAAAGATTTTTCGGCCCTATTAAAGGAAATCGATAGTCTTGGTGAATCGTTCTTGGAATTTCAGGAATCTTCGAAAGATTGTTTATTTTTAAGAAAGAGAATCGATAGTTTTGATATGTAATTCTTGAAATTAAATCAATTTTCGAAAGATTATTTGGTCCTATAAAAGGAAATCGATAGTTTTGGTCAAACATTCTTGGTATTCCATCAATCTTCGAAGGTTTGGTCGGTTCTAATAACAGAAATTGATAGTTTTGGTCGAACATTCTTAGAATTCTATCAATCTTCGAAATATTATTCGGTCGATTGAAAGGAAATCGATAACTTTGGTTAACTATTCTCGGAATTCTATCAATCTTCGAAAGATTTTTCGGACCTATAAAAGGAAATCGATAGTCTTGGTGAAACATTCTTGGAATTTCATCAATCTTCGAAAGATTTTTTGGTTTTAAGAAAGCGAATCGATAGTTTTGATCTGTAACTCTTGGTATTTGTTCAATCTTCGTAAGATTATTTGGTCCTATAAAAGGAAATCGATAGTTTTGGTCAAACATTCTTGGTATTCCATCAATTTTCGAAAGATTGGTCTATTCTAATCACGAGAATCGATAGTTTTGGTAAAAAATTCTTGGAATTCCATCACTCTTCGAAGGTTTGGTCGGTTCTAATAACGGGAATCGTTATCTTTTGTAAAACATTCTTGGAATTCCATTAATCTTCGAAAGATTATTCGGTCAATTGAAAGAAAATCGATAACTTTGGTTAAACATTCTCGGAATTCTATCAATCTTCGAAAGATTTTTCGGACCTATAAAAGGAAATCGATAGTCTTGGTGAAACATTCTTGGAATTTCATCAATCTTCGAAAGATTGTCTGGTCTTAAGAAAGCGAATCGATAGTTTTGATCTGTAACTCTTGGTATTCGTTCAATCTTCGTAAGATTATTTGGTCCTATAAAAGGAAATCGTTAGTTTTGGTCAAACATTCTTGGTATTATATCAATCTTCGATGGTTTGGTCGGTTCTAATAACCGGAATCGATAGTTTTGGTCAAACATTCTTAGAATTCTATCAATCTTCGAAATATTATTCGGTCGATTGAAAGGAAATCGATAACTTTGTTTAATCATTTTCGGAATTCTTACAATCTTCGAAAGATTATTCGGTCCTATAAAAGGAAATCGATAGTCTTGGTGAAACATTCTTGGAATTTCATCAATCTTCGAAAGATTTTTTGGTTTTAAGAAAGCGAATCGATAGTTTTGATCTGTAACTCTTGGTATTTGTTCAATCTTCGTAAGATTATTTGGTCCTATAAAAGGAAATCGATAGTTTTGGTCAAACATTCTTGGTATTCCATCAATCTTCGAAGGTTTGGTCGGTTCTAAAAACGGGAATCGAAAGTTTTGGTCAAACATTCTTGGTATTATATCAATCTTCGATGGTTTGGTCGGTTCTAATAACGGGAATCGATAGTTTTGGTCAAACATTCTTAGAATTCTATCAATCTTCGAAATATTATTCGGTCGATTGAAAGGAAATCGATAACTTTGTTTAATCATTTTCGGAATTCTAACAATCTTCGAAAGATTATTCGGTCCTATAAAAGGAAATCGATAGTTTTGGTCAAACATTCTTGGTATTCCATCAATCTTCGAAGGTTTGGTCGGTTCTAAAAACGGGAATCGATAGTTTTGGTCAAACATTCTCAGAATTCTATCATTCTTCGAAAGATTTTTCGGCCCTATTAAAGGAAATCGATAGTCTTGGTGAATCGTTCTTGGAATTTCAGGAATCTTCGAAAGATTGTTTATTTTTAAGAAAGAGAATCGATAGTTTTGATATGTAATTCTTGAAATTAAATCAATTTTCGAAAGATTATTTGGTCCTATAAAAGGAAATCGATAGTTTTGGTCAAACATTCTTGGTATTCCATCAATCTTCGAAGGTTTGGTCGGTTCTAATAACAGAAATTGATAGTTTTGGTCGAACATTCTTAGAATTCTATCAATCTTCGAAATATTATTCGGTCGATTGAAAGGAAATCGATAACTTTGGTTAACTATTCTCGGAATTCTATCAATCTTCGAAAGATTTTTCGGACCTATAAAAGGAAATCGATAGTCTTGGTGAAACATTCTTGGAATTTCATCAATCTTCGAAAGATTTTTTGGTTTTAAGAAAGCGAATCGATAGTTTTGATCTGTAACTCTTGGTATTTGTTCAATCTTCGTAAGATTATTTGGTCCTATAAAAGGAAATCGATAGTTTTGGTCAAACATTCTTGGTATTCCATCAATTTTCGAAAGATTGGTCTATTCTAATCACGAGAATCGATAGTTTTGGTAAAAAATTCTTGGAATTCCATCACTCTTCGAAGGTTTGGTCGGTTCTAATAACGGGAATCGTTATCTTTTGTAAAACATTCTTGGAATTCCATTAATCTTCGAAAGATTATTCGGTCAATTGAAAGAAAATCGATAACTTTGGTTAAACATTCTCGGAATTCTATCAATCTTCGAAAGATTTTTCGGACCTATAAAAGGAAATCGATAGTCTTGGTGAAACATTCTTGGAATTTCATCAATCTTCGAAAGATTGTCTGGTCTTAAGAAAGCGAATCGATAGTTTTGATCTGTAACTCTTGGTATTCGTTCAATCTTCGTAAGATTATTTGGTCCTATAAAAGGAAATCGTTAGTTTTGGTCAAACATTCTTGGTATTATATCAATCTTCGATGGTTTGGTCGGTTCTAATAACCGGAATCGATAGTTTTGGTCAAACATTCTTAGAATTCTATCAATCTTCGAAATATTATTCGGTCGATTGAAAGGAAATCGATAACTTTGTTTAATCATTTTCGGAATTCTTACAATCTTCGAAAGATTATTCGGTCCTATAAAAGGAAATCGATAGTTTTGGTCAAACATTCTTGGTATTCCATCAATCTTCGAAGGTTTGGTAGGTTCTAATAACGGGAATCGATAGTTTTGATAAAAAATTCTTGGAATTCCATCACTCTTCGCAAGTTTATTGGGTCCCATAAAAGGAAATCGATAGTTTTGGTCAAACATTCTTGGTATTCCATCAATCTTCGAAGGTTTGGTCGGTTCTAAAAACGGGAATCGAAAGTTTTGGTCAATTTTTCTTAGAATTCTATCAATCTTCGAAATATTATTCGGTCGATTGAAAGGAAATCGATAGTTTTGGTTAAACATTTTCGGAATTCTATCAATCTTCGATAGATTATTCGGTCTTATAAAAGGAAATCAATAGTTTTGTCAAACATACTTGGTATTCCATCAATCTTCGAAGGTTTGGTCGGTTCTAATAACGGGAATCGTTAATTTTTGTAAAACATTCTTGGAATTCCATTAATCTTCGAAAGATTATTCGGTACTATAAAAGGAAATCGTTAGTTTTGTTCAAACATTCTTGGTATTCCATCAATTTTCGAAAGATTGGTCTATTCTAATCACGATAATCGATAGTTTTGGTCAAAAATTCTTAGAATTCCATCAATTTTTTGAAAGATTGGTCTGTTCTAATCACGGGAATCGATAGTTTTGGTCAAACATTCATAGAATTCTATCAATCTTCGAAAGATTTTTCGGCCCTATAAAAGGAAATCGATAGTCTTGGTGAATCGTTCTTGGAATTTCAGGAATCTTCGAAAGATTATTCGGTCCTATAAAATTAAATCGATAAATTTGGTCAAACATTCTTGGACTTCCATCAATCTTCGAAGGTTTGGTCGGTTCTTATAACAGAAATTGATAGTTTTGGTCGAACATTCTTAGAATTCTATCAATCTTCGAAATATTATTCGGTCGATTGAAAGGAAATCGATAGTTTTGGTTAAACATTTTCGGAATTCTATCAATCTTCGATAGATTATTCGGTCTTATAAAAGGAAATCGATAGTTTTGTCAAACATACTTGGTATTCCATCAATCTTCGAAGGTTTGGTCGGTTCTAATAACGGGAATCGTTAATTTTTGTATAACATTCTTGGAATTCCATTAATCTTCGAAATATTATTCGGTCAATTAAAAGGAAATCGATAGTCCTGGTGAAACATTCTTGGAATTTCATCAATCTTCGAAAGATTTTCTGGTTTTAAGAAAGCGAATCGATAGTTTTGATCTGTAACTCTTGGTATTCGTTCAATCTTCGTAAATTATTTGGTCCTATAAAAGGAAATCGATAGTTTTGGTCAAACATTCTTGGTATTCCATCAATTTTCGAAAGATTGGTCTATTCTAATCACGATAATCGATAGTTTTGGTCAAACATTCTTAGAATTCCATCAATTTTTTGAAAGATTGGTCTGTTCTAATCACGGGAATCGATACTTTTGGTCAAACATTCTTAGAATTCTATCAATCTTCGAAAGATTATTCGGTACTATAAAAGGAAATCGATAGTTTTGGTCAAACATTCTTTGACTTCTATCAATCTTCGAAAGATTTTTCGGCCCTATAAAAGGAAATCGATAGTCTTGGTGAATCGTTCTTGGAATTTCAGAAATCTTCGAAAGATTGTTTGGTTTTTAAAAAAGAGAATCGATAGTTTTGATATGTAATTCTTGAAATTAAATCAATCTTCGAAAGATTATTCGGTCCTATAAAATTAAATCGATGGTTTTGGTCAAACATTCTTGGACTTCCATTAATTTTCGAAAGATTATTTGGTCCTATAAAAGGAAATCGATAGTTTTGGTCAAACATTCTTGGTATTCCATCAATCTTCGAAGGTTTGGTCGGTTCTAATAACAGAAATTGATAGTTTTGGTCGAACATTCTTAGAATTCTATCAATCTTCGAAATATTATTCGGTCGATTGAAAGGAAATCGATAACTTTGGTTAAACATTCTCGGAATTCTATCAATCTTCGAAAGATTTTTCGGACCTATAAAAGGAAATCGATAGTCTTGGTGAAACATTCTTGGAATTTCATCAATTTTCGAAAGATTGGTCTGTTCAATCACGGGAATTGATAGTTTTGGTCAAACATTCTTGGTATTCCATCAATCTTCGAAGGTTTGGTCGGTTCTAATAACGGGAATCGATAGTTTTGGTAAAAAATTCTTGGAATTCCATCACTCTTAGCAAGTTTATTGGGTCCCATAAAAGGAAATCGATAGTTTTGGTCAAACATTCTTGGTATTCCATCAATCTTCGAAGGTTTGGTCGGTTCTAAAAACGGGAATCGAAAGTTTTGGTCAATTTTTCTTAGAATTCTATCAATCTTCGAAATATTATTCGGTCGATTGAAAGGAAATCGATATCTTTGGTTAAACATTTTCGGAATTCGATCAATCTTCGAAAGATTATTCGGTCCTATAAAAGGAAATCGACTGTTTTGGTCAAAAATTCTTGGTATTCCATCAATCTTCGAAGGTTTTGTCGGTTCTAATAACGGAAATTGATAGTTTTGGTAAAACATTCTTGGTATTCCATCAATCTTCGATGGTTTGGTCGGTTCTAATAACGGGAATCGATAGTTTTGGTCAAACATTCTTAGAATTCTATCAATCTACGAAATATTATTCGGTCAATTATAAGGAAATCGATAACTTTGGTTAAACATTTTCGGAATTCTATCAATCTTCGAAAGATTATTCGGTCTTATAAAAGGAAATCGATAGTTTCGTCAAACATTCTTGGTATTCCATCAATCTTCGAAGGTTTGGTCGGTTCTAATAACGGGAATCGTTATCTTTTGTAAAACATTCTTGGAATTCCATTAATCTTCGAAAGATTATTCGGTCAATTGAAAGAAAATCGATAACTTCGGTTAAACATTCTCGGAATTCTATCAATCTTCGAAAGATTTTTCGGACCTATAAAAGGAAATCGATAGTCTTGGTGAAACATTCTTGGAATTTCATCAATCTTCGAAAGATTGTCTGTGTTTAAGAAAGTGAATCGATAGTTTTGATCTGTAACTCTTGGTATTCGTTCAATCTTCGGAAGATATTTTGGTCCTATAAAAGGAAATCGTTAGTTTTGGTCAAACATTCTTGGTATTCCATCAATTTTCGAAAGATTGGTCTATTCTAATCACGATAATCGATAGTTTTGGTCAAACATTCTTGGTATTATATCAATCTTCGATGGTTTGGTCGGTTCTAATAACGGGAATCGATAGTTTTGGTCAAACATTCTTAGAATTCTATCAATCTTCGAAATATTATTCGGTCGATTGAAAGGAAATCGATAACTTTGGTTAAACATTCTCGGAATTCTATCAATCTTCTAAAGATTTTTCGGACCTATAAAAGGAAATCGATATTCTTGGTGAAACATTCTTGGAATTTCATCAATTTTCGAAAGATTGGTCTGTTCAATCACGGGAATTGATAGTTTTGGTCAAACATTCTTGGTATTCCATCAATCTTCGAAGGTTTGGTCGGTTCTAATAACGGGAATCGATAGTTTTGGTCAAACATTCTTAGAATTCTATCAATCTACGAAATATTATTCGGTCAATTATAAGGAAATCGATAACTTTGGTTAAACATTTTCGGAATTCTATCAATCTTCGATAGATTATTCGGTCTTATAAAAGGAAATCGATAGTTTTGTTAAACATTCTTGGTATTCCATCAATCTTCGAAGGTTTGGTCGGTTCTAATAACGGGAATCGTTAATTTTTGTACAACATTCTTGGAATTCCATTAATCTTCGAAAGATTATTCGGTCAATTGAAAGGAAATCGATAACTTTGGTTAAACATTCTCGGAATTCTATCAATCTTCGAAAGATTTTTCGGACCTATAAAAGGAAATCGATAGTCTTGGTGAAACATTCTTGGAATTTCATCAATCTTCGAAAGATTGTTTGGTTTTAAGAAAGCGAATCGATAGTTTTGGTCAAACATTCTTGGTATTCCATCAATTTTCGAAAGATTGGTCTGTTCAATCACGGGAATTGAGAGTTTTGGTCAAACATTCTTGGTATTCCATCAATCTTCGAAGGTTTGGTCGGTTCTAATAACGGAAATTGATAGTTTTGGTCAAACATTCTTGGTATTATATCAATCTTCGATGGTTTGGTCGGTTCTAATAACGGGAATCGATAGTTTTGGTCAAACATTCTTAGAATTCTATCAATCTTCGAAATATTATTCGGTCGATTGAAAGGAAATCGATAACTTTGTTTAATCATTTTCGGAATTCTAACAATCTTCGAAAGATTATTCGGTCCTATAAAAGGAAATCGATAGTTTTGGTCAAACATTCTTGGTATTCCATCAATCTTCGAAGGTTTGGTCGGTTCTAAAAACGGGAATCGATAGTTTTGGTCAAACATTCTCAGAATTCTATCATTCTTCGAAAGATTTTTCGGCCCTATTAAAGGAAATCGATAGTCTTGGTGAATCGTTCTTGGAATTTCAGGAATCTTCGAAAGATTGTTTATTTTTAAGAAAGAGAATCGATAGTTTTGATATGTAATTCTTGAAATTAAATCAATTTTCGAAAGATTATTTGGTCCTATAAAAGGAAATCGATAGTTTTGGTCAAACATTCTTGGTATTCCATCAATCTTCGAAGGTTTGGTCGGTTCTAATAACAGAAATTGATAGTTTTGGTCGAACATTCTTAGAATTCTATCAATCTTCGAAATATTATTCGGTCGATTGAAAGGAAATCGATAACTTTGGTTAACTATTCTCGGAATTCTATCAATCTTCGAAAGATTTTTCGGACCTATAAAAGGAAATCGATAGTCTTGGTGAAACATTGTTGGAATTTCATCCATCTTCGAAAGATTTTTTGGTTTTAAGAAAGCGAATCGATAGTTTTGATCTGTAACTCTTGGTATTTGTTCAATCTTCGTAAGATTATTTGGTCCTATAAAAGGAAATCGATAGTTTTGGTCAAACATTCTTGGTATTCCATCAATTTTCGAAAGATTGGTCTATTCTAATCACGAGAATCGATAGTTTTGGTAAAAAATTCTTGGAATTCCATCACTCTTCGAAGGTTTGGTCGGTTCTAATAACGGGAATCGTTATCTTTTGTAAAACATTCTTGGAATTCCACTAATCTTCGAAAGATTATTCGGTCAATTGAAAGAAAATCGATAACTTTGGTTAAACATTCTCGGAATTCTATCAATCTTCGAAAGATTTTTCGGACCTATAAAAGGAAATCGATAGTCTTGGTGAAACATTCTTGGAATTTCATCAATCTTCGAAAGATTGTCTGGTCTTAAGAAAGCGAATCGATAGTTTTGATCTGTAACTCTTGGTATTCGTTCAATCTTCGTAAGATTATTTGGTCCTATAAAAGGAAATCGTTAGTTTTGGTCAAACATTCTTGGTATTATATCAATCTTCGATGGTTTGGTCGGTTCTAATAACCGGAATCGATAGTTTTGGTCAAACATTCTTAGAATTCTATCAATCTTCGAAATATTATTCGGTCGATTGAAAGGAAATCGATAACTTTGTTTAATCATTTTCGGAATTCTTACAATCTTCGAAAGATTATTCGGTCCTATAAAAGGAAATCGATAGTTTTGGTCAAACATTCTTGGTATTCCATCAATCTTCGAAGGTTTGGTCGGTTCTAATAACGGGAATCGATAGTTTTGATAAAAAATTCTTGGAATTCCATCACTCTTCGCAAGTTTATTGGGTCCCATAAAAGGAAATCGATAGTTTTGGTCAAACATTCTTGGTATTCCATCAATCTTCGAAGGTTTGGTCGGTTCTAATAACGGGAATCGTTAATTTTTGTAAAACACTCTTGGAATTCCATTAATCTTCGAAAGATTATTCGGTACTATAAAAGGAAATCGTTAGTTTTGTTCAAACATTCTTGGTATTCCATCAATTTTCGAAAGATTGGTCTATTCTAATCACGATAATCGATAGTTTTGGTCAAACATTCTTAGAATTCCATCAATTTTTTGAAAGATTGGTCTGTTCTAATCACGGGAATCGATAGTTTTGGTCAAACATTCTTAGAATTCTATCAATCTTCGAAAGATTTTTCGGCCCTATAAAAGGAAATCGATAGTCTTGGTGAATCGTTCTTGGAATTTCAGGAATCTTCGAAAGATTGTTTGGTTTTTAAAAAAGAGAATCGATAGTTTTGATATGTAATTCTTGAAATTAAATCAATCTTCGAAAGATTATTCGGTCCTATAAAATTAAATCGATAAATTTGGTCAAACATTCTTGGACTTCCATTAATTTTCGAAAGATTATTTGGTCCTATAAAAGGAAATCGATAGTTTTGGTCAAACATTCTTGGTATTCCATCAATCTTCGAAGGTTTGGTCGGTTCTTATAACAGAAATTGATAGTTTTGGTCGAACATTCTTAGAATTCTATCAATCTTCGAAATATTATTCGGTCGATTGAAAGGAAATCGATAGTTTTGGTTAAACATTTTCGGAATTCTATCAATCTTCGATAGATTATTCGGTCTTATAAAAGGAAATCGATAGTTTTGTCAAACATACTTGGTATTCCATCAATCTTCGAAGGTTTGGTCGGTTCTAATAACGGGAATCGTTAATTTTTGTAAAACATTCTTGGAATTCCGTTAATCTTCGAAAGATTTTCTGGTTTTAAGAAAGCGAATCGATAGTTTTGATCTGTAACTCTTGGTATTCGTTCAATCTTCGTAAATTATTTGGTCCTATAAAAGGAAATCGATAGTTTTGGTCAAACATTCTTGGTATTCCATCAATTTTCGAAAGATTGGTCTATTCTAATCACGATAATCGATAGTTTTGGTCAAACATTCTTAGAACTCCATCAATTTTTTGAAAGATTGGTCTGTTCTAATCACGGGAATCGATAGTTTTGGTCAAACATTCTTAGAATTCTATCAATCTTCGAAAGATTATTCGGTACTATAAAAGGAAATCGATAGTTTTGGTCAAACATTCTTGGACTTCTATCAATCTTCGAAAGATTTTTCGGCCC
Source organism: Cloeon dipterum (assembly GCF_949628265.1). Taxonomy (NCBI): domain Eukaryota; kingdom Metazoa; phylum Arthropoda; class Insecta; order Ephemeroptera; family Baetidae; genus Cloeon; species Cloeon dipterum. The sequence continues at coordinate 804,323 of NC_088790.1, read as the reverse complement.
TATAAAAGGAAATCGATAGTCTTGGTGAATCGTTCTTGGAATTTCAGAAATCTTCGAAAGATTGTTTGGTTTTTAAAAAAGAGAATCGATAGTTTTGATATGTAATTCTTGAAATTAAATCAATCTTCAAAAGATTATTTGGTCCTATAAAAGGAAATCGATAGTTTTGGTCAAACATTCTTAGAATTCTATCAATCTTCGAAATATTATTCGGTCGATTGAAAGGAAATCGATAACTTTGGTTAAACATTCTCGGAATTCTATCAATCTTCGAAAGATTTTTCGGACCTATAAAAGGAAATCGATAGTCTTGGTGAAACATTCTTGGTATTCCATCAATCTTCGAAGGTCTGGTCGGTTCTAATAACAGAAATTGATAGTTTTGGTCGAACATTCTTAGAATTCTATCAATCTTCGAAATATTATTCGGTCGATTGAAAGGAAATCGATAACTTTGGTTAAACATTCTCGGAATTCTATCAATCTTCGAAAGATTTTTCGGACCTATAAAAGGAAATCGATAGTCTTGGTGAAACATTCTTGTAATTTCATCAATTTTCGAAAGATTGGTCTGTTCAATCACGGGAATTGATAGTTTTGGTCAAACATTCTTGGTATTCCATCAATCTTCGAAGGTTTGGTCGGTTCTAATAACGGGAATCGATAGTTTTGGTAAAAAATTCTTGGAATTCCATCACTCTTAGCAAGTTTATTGGGTCCCATAAAAGGAAATCGATAGTTTTGGTCAAACATTCTTGGTATTCCATCAATCTTCGAAGGTTTGGTCGGTTCTAAAAACGGGAATCGAAAGTTTTGGTCAATTTTTCTTAGAATTCTATCAATCTTCGAAATATTATTCGGTCGATTGAAAGGAAATCGATAACTTTGGTTAAACATTTTCGGAATTCGATCAATCTTCGAAAGATTATTCGGTCCTATAAAAGGAAATCGACTGTTTTGGTCAAAAATTCTTGGTATTCCATCAATCTTCGAAGGTTTGGTCGGTTCTAATAACGGAAATTGATAGTTTTGGTAAAACATTCTTGGTATTCCATCAATCTTCGATGGTTTGGTCGGTTCTAATAACGGGAATTGATAGTTTTGGTCAAACATTCTTAGAATTCTATCAATCTACGAAATATTATTCGGTCAATTGAAAGAAAATCGATAACTTCGGTTAAACATTCTCGGAATTCTATCAATTTTCGAAAGATTTTTCGGACCTATAAAAGGAAATCGATAGTCTTGGTGAAACATTCTTGGAATTTCATCAATCTTCGAAAGATTGTCTGTGTTTAAGAAAGTGAATCGATAGTTTTGATCTGTAACTCTTGGTATTCGTTCAATCTTCGTAAGATATTTTGGTCCTATAAAAGGAAATCGTTAGTTTTGGTCAAACATTCTTGGTATTCCATCAATTTTCGAAAGATTGGTCTATTCTAATCACGATAATCGATAGTTTTGGTCAAACATTCTTGGTATTATATCAATCTTCGATGGTTTGGTCGGTTCTAATAACGGGAATCGATAGTTTTGGTCAAACATTCTTAGAATTCTATCAATCTTCGAAATATTATTCGGTCGATTGAAAGGAAATCGATAACTTTGTTTAATCATTTTCGGAATTCTATCAATCTTCGAAAGATTATTCGGTCCTATAAAAGGAAATCGATAGTTTTGGTCAAACATTCTTGGTATTCCATCAATCTTCGAAGGTTTGGTCGGTTCTGATAACGGGAATCGATAGTTTTGGTCAATTATTCTTAGAACTCAATCAATCTTCGAAATATTATTCGGTTGATTGAAAGGAAATCGATAACTTTGGTTAAACAATTTCGGAATTCTATCAATCTCCGAAAGATTTTTCTGACCTATAAAAGGAAATCGATAGTTTTGGTCAAACATTCTTAGAATTTCATCAATCTTCTAAAGATTGGTCTGTTCTAATCACGGGAATCAATAGTTTTGGTCAAATATCTTGGTATTCCATCAATCTTCGAAGGTTTGGTCGGTACTAATAACGGGAATCGATAGTTTTGGTCAATTATTCTTAGAATTCTATCAATCTTCGAAATATTATTCGGTCGATTGAAAGGAAATCGATAACTTTGGTTAAACAATTTCGGAATTCGATCAATCTTCGAAAGATTATTAGGTCCTATAAAAGGAAATCGATAGTTTTGGTCAAAAATTCTTGGTATTCCATCAATCTTCGAAGGTTTGGTCGGTTCTAATAACAGAAATTGATAGTTTTGGTCAAACATTCTTGGTATTCCATCAATCTTCGATGGTTTGGTCGATTCTAATAACGGGAATCGATAGTTTTGGTCAAACATTCTTAGAATTCTATCAATCTTCGAAATATTATTCGGTCAATTGAAAGGAAATCGATAACTTTGGTTAAACATTTTCGGAATTCGATCAATCTTCGAAAGATTATTCGGTCCTATAAAAGGAAATCGATAGTTTTGGTCAAACAACCTTGGTATTCCATCAATCTTCGAAGGTTTGGTCGGTTCTAATAACGGAAATTGATAGTTTTGGTCAAACATTCTTGGTATTCCATCAATCTTCGAAGGTTTGGTCGGTTCTAATAACGGGAATCGTTAATTTTTGTAAAACATTCTTGGAATTCCATTAATCTTCGAAAGATTATTCGGTCAATTGAAAGGAAATCGATAACTTTGGTTAAACATTCTCGGAATTCTATCAATCTTCGAAAGATTTTTCGGACCTATAAAAGGAAATCGATAGTCTTGGTGAAACATTCTTGGAATTTCATCAATCTTGGAAAGATTGTTTGGTTTTAAGAAAGCGAATCGATAGTTTTGATCTGTAACTCTTGGTATTCGTTCAATCTTCGTAAGATTATTTGGTCCTATAAAAGGAAATCGATAGTTTTGGTCAAACATTCTTGGTATTCCATCAATTTTCGAAAGATTGGTCTGTTCAATCACGGGAATTGATAGTTTTGGTCAAACATTCTTGGTATTCCATCAATCTTCGAAGGTTTTGGTCGGTTCTAATAACGGAAATTGATAGTTTTGGTCAAACATTCTTGGTATTATATCAATCTTCGATGGTTTGGTCGGTTCTAATAACGGGAATCGATAGTTTTGGTCAAACATTCTTAGAATTCTATCAATCTTCGAAATATTATTCGGTCGATTGAAAGGAAATCGATAACTTTGTTTAATCATTTTCGGAATTCTAACAATCTTCGAAAGATTATTCGGTCCTATAAAAGGAAATCGATAGTTTTGGTCAAACATTCTTGGTATTCCATCAATCTTCGAAGGTTTGGTCGGTTCTAAAAACGGGAATCGATAGTTTTGGTCAAACATTCTCAGAATTCTATCAATCTTCGAAAGATTTTTCGGCCCTATACAAGGAAATCGATAGTCTTGGTGAATCGTTCTTGGAATTTCAGGAATCTTCGAAAGATTGTTTATTTTTAAGAAAGAGAATCGATAGTTTTGATATGTAATTCTTGAAATTAAATCAATTTTCGAAAGATTATTTGGTCCTATAAAAGGAAATCGATAGTTTTGGTCAAACATTCTTGGTATTCCATCAATCTTCGAAGGTTTGGTCGGTTCTAATAACAGAAATCGATAGTTTTGGTCGAACATTCTTAGAATTCTATCAATCTTCGAAATATTATTCGGTCAATTAAAAGGAAATCGATAACTTTGGTTAAACATTCTCGGAATTCTATCAATCTTCGAAAGATTTTTCGGACCTATAAAAGGAAATCGATAGTCGTGGTGAAACATTCTTGGAATTTCATCAATCTTCGAAAGATTGTCTGGTCTTAAGAAAGCGAATCGATAGTTTTGATCTGTAACTCTTGGTATTCGTTCAATCTTCGTAAGATTATTTGGTCCTATAAAAGGAAATCGTTAGTTTTGGTCAAACATTCTTGGTATTATATCAATCTTCGATGGTTTGGTCGGTTCTAATAACCGGAATCGATAGTTTTGGTCAAACATTCTTAGAATTCTATCAATCTTCGAAATATTATTCGGTCGATTGAAAGGAAATCGATAACTTTGTTTAATCATTTTCGGAATTCTTACAATCTTCGAAAGATTATTCGGTCCTATAAAAGGAAATCGATAGTTTTGGTCAAACATTCTTGGTATTCCATCAATCTTCGAAGGTTTGGTCGGTTCTAATAACGGGAATCGATAGTTTTGGTAAAAAATTCTTGGAATTCCATCACTCTTCGCAAGTTTATTGGGTCCCATAAAAGGAAATCGATAGTTTTGGTCAAACATTCTTGGTATTCCATCAATCTTCGAAGGTTTGGTCGGTTCTAAAAACGGGAATCGAAAGTTTTGGTCAATTTTTCTTAGAATTCTATCAATCTTCGAAATATTATTCGGTCGATTGAAAGGAAATCGATAGTTTTGGTTAAACATTTCGGAATTCTATCAATCTTCGATAGATTATTCGGTCTTATCAAAGGAAATCGATAGTTTTGTCAAACATACTTGGTATTCCATCAATCTTCGAAGGTTTGGTCGGTTCTAATAACGGGAATCGTTAATTTTTGTAAAACATTCTTGGAATTCCATTAATCTTCGAAAGATTATTCGGTACTATAAAAGGAAATCGTTAGTTTTGTTCAAACATTCTTGGTATTCCATCAATTTTCGAAAGATTGGTCTATTCTAATCACGATAATCGATAGTTTTGGTCAAACATTCTTAGAATTCCATCAATTTTTTGAAAGATTGGTCTGTTCTAATCACGGGAATCGATAGTTTTGGTCAAACATTCTTAGAATTCTATCAATCTTCGAAAGATTTTTCGGCCCTATAAAAGGAAATCGATAGTGTTGGTCAATCGTTTTTGGAATTTCAGGAATCTTCGAAAGATTGTTTGGTTTTTAAAAAAGAGAATCGATAGTTTTGATATGTAATTCTTGAAATTAAATCAATCTTCGAAAGATTATTCGGTCCTATAAAATTAAATCGATAAATTTGGTCAAACATTTTTGGACTTCCATTAATTTTCGAAAGATTATTTGGTCCTATAAAAGGAAATCGATAGTTTTGGTCAAACATTCTTGGTATTCCATCAATCTTCGAAGGTTTGGTCGGTTCTAATAACAGAAATTGATAGTTTTGGTCGAACATTCTTAGAATTCTAACAATCTTCGAAATATTATTCGGTCGATTGAAAGGAAATCGATAGTTTTGTCAAACATACTTGGTATTCCATCAATCTTCGAAGGTTTGGTCGGTTCTAATAACGGGAATCGTTAATTTTTGTAAAACATTCTTGGAATTCCATTAATCTTCGAAATATTATTCGGTCAATTAAAAGGAAATCGATAGTCCTGGTGAAACATTCTTGGAATTTCATCAATCTTCGAAAGATTTTCTGGTTTTAAGAAAGCGAATCGATAGTTTTGATCTGTAACTCTTTGTATTCGTTCAATCTTCGTAAGATTATTTGGTCCTATAAAAGGAAATCGATAGTTTTGGTCAAACATTCTTGGTATTCCATCAATTTTCGAAAGATTGGTCTATTCTAATCACGAGAATCGATAGTTTTGGTAAAAAATTCTTGGAATTCCATCACTCTTCGAAGGTTTGGTCGGTTCTAATAACGGGAATCGATAGTTTTGGTAAAAAATTCTTGGAATTCCATCAATCTTCGAAAGATTATTCGGTCCTATAATAGGAAATCGATAGTTTTGATGAAAGATTCTTGGAAATTCATCAATCTTCGAAAGATTGTTTTGTTTTAAGAAAGCGAATCGATAGTTTTGATCTGTAACTCTTGGTATTCGTTCAATCTTCGTAAGATTATTTGGTCCTATAAAAGGAAATCGATAGTTTTGGTCAAACATTCTTGGTATTCCATCAATTTTCGAAAGATTGGTCTGTTCAATCACGGGAATTGAGAGTTTTGGTCAAACATTCTTGGTATTCCATCAATCTTCGAAGGTTTGGTCGGTTCTAATAACGGAAATTGATAGTTTTTGTCAAACATTCTTGGTATGATATCAATCTTCGATGGTTTGGTCGGTTCTAATAACGGGAATCGATAGTTTTGGTCAAACATTCTTAGAATTCTATCAATCTTCGAAATATTATTCGGTCGATTGAAAGGAAATCGATAACTTTGTTTAATCATTTTCGGAATTCTAACAATCTTCGAAAGATTATTCGGTCCTATAAAAGGAAATCGATAGTTTTGGTCAAACATTCTTGGTATTCCATCAATCTTCGAAGGTTTGGTCGGTTCTAAAAACGGGAATCGATAGTTTTGGTCAAACATTCTCAGAATTCTATCATTCTTCGAAAGATTTTTCGGCCCTATTAAAGGAAATCGATAGTCTTGGTGAATCGTTCTTGGAATTTCAGGAATCTTCGAAAGATTGTTTATTTTTAAGAAAGAGAATCGATAGTTTTGATATGTAATTCTTGAAATTAAATCAATTTTCGAAAGATTATTTGGTCCTATAAAAGGAAATCGATAGTTTTGGTCAAACATTCTTGGTATTCCATCAATCTTCGAAGGTTTGGTCGGTTCTAATAACAGAAATCGATAGTTTTGGTCGAACATTCTTAGAATTCTATCAATCTTCGAAATATTATTCGGTCAATTAAAAGGAAATCGATAACTTTGGTTAAACATTCTCGGAATTCTATCAAGCTTTGAAAGATTTTTCGGACCTATAAAAGGAAATCGACAGTCTTGGTGAAACATTCTTGGAATTTCATCAATCTTCGAAAGATTTTTTGGTTTTAAGAAAGCGAATCGATAGTTTTGATCTGTAACTCTTGGTATTTGTTCAATCTTCGTAAGATTATTTGGTCCTATAAAAGGAAATCGATAGTTTTGGTCAAACATTCTTGGTATTCCATCAATTTTCGAAAGATTGGTCTATTCTAATCACGAGAATCGATAGTTTTGGTAAAAAATTCTTGGAATTCCATCACTCTTCGAAGGTTTGGTCTATTCTAATAACGGGAATCGTTATCTTTTGTAAAACATTCTTGGAATTCCATTAATCTTCGAAAGATTATTCGGTCAATTGAAAGAAAATCGATAACTTTGGTTAAACATTCTCGGAATTCTATCAATCTTCGAAAGATTTTTCGGACCTATAAAAGGAAATCGATAGTCTTGGTGAAACATTCTAGGAATTTCAGGAATCTTCGAAAGATTGTTTATTTTTAAGAAAGAGAATCGATAGTTTTGATATGTAATTCTTGAAATTAAATCAATTTTCGAAAGATTATTTGGTCCTATAAAAGGAAATCGATAGTTTTGGTCAAACATTCTTGGTATTCCATCAATCTTCGAAGGTTTGGTCGGTTCTAATAACAGAAATCGATAGTTTTGGTCGAACATTCTTAGAATTCTATCAATCTTCGAAATATTATTCGGTCGATTGAAAGGAAATCGATAGTTTTGGTCAAACATTCTTGGTATTCCATCAATCTTCGAAGGTTTGGTCGGTTCTAATAACGGGAATCGTTAATTTTTGTAAAACATTCTTGGAATTCCATTAATCTTCGAAATATTATTCGGTCAATTAAAAGGAAATCGATAGTCCTGGTGAAACATTCTTGGAATTTCATCAATCTTCGAAAGATTTTCTGGTTTTAAGAAAGCGAATCGAGAGTTTTGATCTGTAACTCTTTGTATTCGTTCAATCTTCGTAAGATTATTTGGTCCTATAAAAGGAAATCGATAGTTTTGGTCAAACATTCTTGGTATTCCATCAATTTTCGAAAGATTGGTCTATTCTAATCACGAGAATCGATAGTTTTGGTAAAAAATTCTTGGAATTCCATCACTCTTCGAAGGTTTGGTCGGTTCTAATAACGGGAATCGATAGTTTTGGTAAAAAATTCTTGGAATTCCATCAATCTTCGAAAGATTATTCGGTCCTATAATAGGAAATCGATAGTTTTGGTGAAAGATTCTTGGAAATTCATCAATCTTCGAAAGATTGTTTTGTTTTAAGAAAGCGAATCGATAGTTTTGATCTGTAACTCTTGGTATTCGTTCAATCTTCGTAAGATTATTTGGTCCTATAAAAGGAAATCGATAGTTTTGGTCAAACATTCTTGGTATTCCATCAATTTTCAAAAGATTGGTCTGTTCAATCACGGGAATTGATAGTTTTGGTCAAACATTCTTGGTATTCCATCAATCTTCGAAGGTTTGGTCGGTTCTAATAACGGGAATCGATAGTTTTGGTAAAAAATTCTTGGAATTCCATCACTCTTCGCAAGTTTATTGGGTCCTATAAAAGGAAATTGATAGTTTTGGTCAAACATTCTTGGTATTCCATCAATCTTCGAAGGTTTGGTCGGTTCTAAAAACGGGAATCGAAAGTTTTGGTCAATTATTCTTAGAATTCTATCAATCTTCGAAATATTATTCGGTCGATTGAAAGGAAATCGATAACTTTGGTTAAGCAATTTCGGAATTCGATCAATCTTCAAAAGATATTTCGGTCCTATAAAAGGAAATCGACTGTTTTGGTCAAAAATTCTTGGTATTCCATCAATCTTCGAAGGTTTGGTCGGTTCTAATAACGGAAATTGATAGTTTTGGTAAAACATTCTTGGTATTCCATCAATCTTCGATGGTTTGGTCGGTTCTAATAACGGGAATCGATAGTTTTGGTCAAACATTCTTAGAATTCTATCAATCTACGAAATATTATTCGGTCAATTATAAGGAAATCGATAACTTTGGTTAAACATTTTCGGAATTCTTACAATCTTCGAAAGATTATTCGGTCCTATAAAAGGAAATCGATAGTTTTGGTCAAACATTCTTGGTATTCCATCAATCTTCGAAGGTTTGGTCGGTTCTAATAACGGGAATCGATAGTTTTGGTAAAAAATTCTTGGAATTCCATCACTCTTCGCAAGTTTATTGGGTCCCATAAAAGGAAATCGATAGTTTTGGTCAAACATTCTTGGTATTCCATCAATCTTCGAAGGTTTGGTCGGTTCTAAAAACGGGAATCGAAAGTTTTGGTCAATTTTTCTTAGAATTCTATCAATCTTCGAAATATTATTCGGTCGATTGAAAGGAAATCGATAGTTTTGGTTAAACATTTTCGGAATTCTATCAATCTTCGATAGATTATTCGGTCTTATAAAAGGAAATCGATAGTTTTGTCAAACATACTTGGTATTCCATCAATCTTCGAAGGTTTGGTCGGTTCTAATAACGGGAATCGTTAATTTTTGTAAAACATTCTTGGAATTCCATTAATCTTCGAAAGATTATTCGGTACTATAATAGGAAATCGTTAGTTTTGTTCAAACATTCTTGGTATTCCATCAATTTTCGAAAGATTGGTCTATTCTAATCACGATAATCGATAGTTTTGGTCAAACATTCTTAGAATTCCATCAATTTTTTGAAAGATTGGTCTGTTCTAATCACGGGAATCGATAGTTTTGGTCAAACATTCTTAGAATTCTATCAATCTTCGAAATATTATTCGGTCGATTGAAAGGAAATCGATAACTTTGGTTAAACATTCTCGGAATTCTATCAATCTTCGAAAGATTTTTCGGACCTATAAAAGGAAATCGATAGTCTTGGTGAAACATTCTTGGAATTTCATCAATTTTCGAAAGATTGGTCTGTTCAATCACGGGAATTGATAGTTTTGGTCAAACATTCTTGGTATTCCATCAATCTTCGATGGTTTGGTCGGTTCTAATAACGGGAATCGATAGTTTTGGTCAAACATTCTTAGAATTCTATCAATCTACGAAATATTATTCGGTCAATTATAAGGAAATCGATAACTTTGGTTAAACATTTTCGGAATTCTATCAATCTTCGAAAGATTATTCGGTCTTATAAAAGGAAATCGATAGTTTTGTCAAACATTCTTGGTATTCCATCAATCTTCGAAGGTTTGGTCGGTTCTAATAACGGGAATCGTTATCTTTTGTAAAACATTCATGGAATTCCATTAATCTTCGATAGATTATTCGGTCAATTGAAAGAAAATCGATAACTTCGGTTAAACATTCTCGGAATTCTATCAATTTTCGAAAGATTTTTCGGACCTATAAAAGGAAATCGATAGTCTTGGTGAAACATTCTTGGAATTTCATCAATCTTCGAAAGATTTTTTGGTTTTAAGAAAGCGAATCGATAGTTTTGATCTGTAACTCTTGGTATTTGTTCAATCTTCGTAAGATTATTTGGTCCTATAAAAGGAAATCGATAGTTTTGGTCAAACATTCTTGGTATTCCATCAATTTTCGAAAGATTGGTCTATTCTAATCACGAGAATCGATAGTTTTGGTAAAAAATTCTTGGAATTCCATCACTCTTCGAAGGTTTGGTCGGTTCTAATAACGGGAATCGTTATCTTTTGTAAAACATTCTTGGAATTCCATTAATCTTCGAAAGATTATTCGGTCAATTGAAAGAAAATCGATAACTTTGGTTAAACATTCTCGGAATTCTATCAATCTTCGAAAGATTTTTCGGACCTATAAAAGGAAATCGATAGTCTTGGTGAAACATTCTTGGAATTTCATCAATCTTCGAAAGATTGTCTGGTCTTAAGAAAGCGAATCGATAGTTTTGATCTGTAACTCTTGGTATTCGTTCAATCTTCGTAAGATTATTTGGTCCTATAAAAGGAAATCGTTAGTTTTGGTCAAACATTCTTGGTATTATATCAATCTTCGATGGTTTGGTCGGTTCTAATAACCGGAATCGATAGTTTTGGTCAAACATTCTTAGAATTCTATCAATCTTCGAAATATTATTCGGTCGATTGAAAGGAAATCGATAACTTTGTTTAATCATTTTCGGAATTCTTACAATCTTCGAAAGATTATTCGGTCCTATAAAAGGAAATCGATAGTTTTGGTCAAACATTCTTGGTATTCCATCAATCTTCGAAGGTTTGGTCGGTTCTAATAACGGGAATCGATAGTTTTGATAAAAAATTCTTGGAATTCCATCACTCTTCGCAAGTTTATTGGGTCCCATAAAAGGAAATCGATAGTTTTGGTCAAACATTCTTGGTATTCCATCAATCTTCGAAGGTTTGGTCGGTTCTAAAAACGGGAATCGAAAGTTTTGGTCAATTTTTCTTAGAATTCTATCAATCTTCGAAATATTATTCGGTCGATTGAAAGGAAATCGATAACTTTGTTTAATCATTTTCGGAATTCTAACAATCTTCGAAAGATTATTCGGTCCTATAAAAGGAAATCGATAGTTTTGGTCAAACATTCTTGGTATTCCATCAATCTTCGAAGGTTTGGTCGGTTCTAAAAACGGGAATCGATAGTTTTGGTCAAACATTCTCAGAATTCTATCATTCTTCGAAAGATTTTTCGGCCCTATTAAAGGAAATCGATAGTCTTGGTGAATCGTTCTTGGAATTTCAGGAATCTTCGAAAGATTGTTTATTTTTAAGAAAGAGAATATAGTTTTGATCTGTAACTCTTGAAATTAAATCAATCTTCGAAAGATTATTTGGTCCTATAAAAGGAAATCGATAGTTTTGGTCAAACATTCTTGGTATTCCATCAATCTTCGAAGGTTTGGTCGGTTCTAATAACAGAAATCGATAGTTTTGGTCGAACATTCTTAGAATTCTATCAATCTTCGAAATATTATTCGGTCAATTAAAAGGAAATCGATAACTTTGGTTAAACATTCTCGGAATTCTATCAATCTTCGAAAGATTTTTCGGACCTATAAAAGGAAATCGATAGTCTTGGTGAAACATTCTTGGAATTTCATCAATCTTCGAAAGATTTTTTGGTTTTAAGAAAGCGAATCGATAGTTTTGATCTGTAACTCTTGGTATTTGTTCAATCTTCGTAAGATTATTTGGTCCTATAAAAGGAAATCGATAGTTTTGGTCAAACATTCTTGGTATTCCATCAATTTTCGAAAGATTGGTCTATTCTAATCACGAGAATCGATAGTTTTGGTAAAAAATTCTTGGAATTCCATCACTCTTCGAAGGTTTGGTCTATTCTAATAACGGGAATCGTTATCTTTTGTAAAACATTCTTGGAATTCCATTAATCTTCGAAAGATTATTCGGTCAATTGAAAGAAAATCGATAACTTTGGTTAAACATTCTCGGAATTCTATCAATCTTCGAAAGATTTTTCGGACCTATAAAAGGAAATCGATAGTCTTGGTGAAACATTCTTGGAATTTCAGGAATCTTCGAAAGATTGTTTATTTTTAAGAAAGAGAATCGATAGTTTTGATATGTAATTCTTGAAATTAAATCAATTTTCGAAAGATTATTTGGTCCTATAAAAGGAAATCGATAGTTTTGGTCAAACATTCTTGGTATTCCATCAATCTTCGAAGGTTTGGTCGGTTCTAATAACAGAAATCGATAGTTTTGGTCGAACATTCTTAGAATTCCATCAATCTTCGAAATATTATTCGGTCAATTAAAAGGAAATCGATAACTTTGGTTAAACATTCTCGGAATTCTATCAATCTTCGAAAGATTTTTCGGACCTATAAAAGGAAATCGATAGTCTTGGTGAAACATTCTTGGAATTTCATCAATCTTCGAAAGATTTTTTGGTTTTTAAGAAAGCGAATCGATAGTTTTGATCTGTAACTCTTGGTATTTGTTCAATCTTCGTAAGATTATTTGGTCCTATAAAAGGAAATCGATAGTTTTGGTCAAACATTCTTGGTATTCCATCAATTTTCGAAAGATTGGTCTATTCTAATCACGAGAATCGATAGTTTTGGTAAAAAATTCTTGGAATTCCATCACTCTTCGAAGGTTTGGTCTATTCTAATAACGGGAATCGTTATCTTTTGTAAAACATTCTTGGAATTCCATTAATCTTCGAAAGATTATTCGGTCAATTGAAAGAAAATCGATAACTTTGGTTAAACATTCTCGGAATTCTATCAATCTTCGAAAGATTTTTCGGACCTATAAAAGGAAATCGATAGTCTTGGTGAAACATTCTTGGAATTTCATCAATCTTCGAAAGATTGTCTGGTCTTAAGAAAGCGAATCGATAGTTTTGATCTGTAACTCTTGGTATTCGTTCAATCTTCGTAAGATTATTTGGTCCTATAAAAGGAAATCGTTAGTTTTGGTCAAACATTCTTGGTATTATATCAATCTTCGATGGTTTGGTCGGTTCTAATAACCGGAATCGATAGTTTTGGTCAAACATTCTTAGAATTCTATCAATCTTCGAAATATTATTCGGTCGATTGAAAGGAAATCGATAGTTTTGGTCAAACATTCTTGGTATTCCATCAATCTTCGAAGGTTTGGTCGGTTCTAATAACGGGAATCGTTATCTTTTGTAAAACATTCTTGGAATTCCATTAATCTTCGAAAGATTATTCGGTCAATTGAAAGAAAATCGATAACTTCGGTTAAACATTCTCGGAATCCTATCAATCTTCGAAAGATTTTTCGGACCTATAAAAGGAAATCGATAGTCTTGGTGAAACATTCTTGGAATTTCATCAATCTTCGAAAGATTGTCTGTGTTTAAGAAAGTGAATCGATAGTTTTGATCTGTAACTCTTGGTATTCGTTCAATCTTCGTAAGATATTTTGGTCCTATAAAAGGAAATCGTTAGTTTTGGTCAAACATTCTTGGTATTCCATCAATTTTCGAAAGATTGGTCTATTCTAATCACGATAATCGATAGTTTTGGTCAAACATTCTTGGTATTATATCAATCTTCGATGGTTTGGTCGGTTCTAATAACGGGAATCGATAGTTTTGGTCAAACATTCTTAGAATTCTATCAATCTTCGAAATATTATTCGGTCGATTGAAAGGAAATCGATAACTTTGGTTAAACATTCTCGGAATTCTATCAATCTTCGAAAGATTTTTCGGACCTATAAAAGGAAATCGATATTCTTGGTGAAACATTCTTGGAATTTCATCAATTTTCGAAAGATTGGTCTGTTCAATCACGGGAATTGATAGTTTTGGTCAAACATTCTTGGTATTCCATCAATCTTCGAAGGTTTGGTCGGTTCTAATAACGGGAATCGATAGTTTTGGTCAAACATTCTTAGAATTCTATCAATCTACGAAATATTATTCGGTCAATTATAAGGAAATCGATAACTTTGGTTAAACATTTTCGGAATTCTATCAATCTTCGATAGATTATTCGGTCTTATAAAAGGAAATCGATAGTTTTGTTAAACATTCTTGGTATTCCATCAATCTTCGAAGGTTTGGTCGGTTCTAATAACGGGAATCGTTAATTTTTGTACAACATTCTTGGAATTCCATTAATCTTCGAAAGATTATTCGGTCAATTGAAAGGAAATCGATAACTTTGGTTAAACATTCTCGGAATTCTATCAATCTTCGAAAGATTTTTCGGACCTATAAAAGGAAATCGATAGTCTTGGTGAAACATTCTTGGAATTTCATCAATCTTCGAAAGATTGTTTGGTTTTAAGAAAGCGAATCGATAGTTTTGGTCAAACATTCTTGGTATTCCATCAATTTTCGAAAGATTGGTCTGTTCAATCACGGGAATTGAGAGTTTTGGTCAAACATTCTTGGTATTCCATCAATCTTCGAAGGTTTGGTCGGTTCTAATAACGGAAATTGATAGTTTTGGTCAAACATTCTTGGTATTATATCAATCTTCGATGGTTTGGTCGGTTCTAATAACGGGAATCGATAGTTTTGGTCAAACATTCTTAGAATTCTATCAATCTTCGAAATATTATTCGGTCGATTGAAAGGAAATCGATAACTTTGTTTAATCATTTTCGGAATTCTAACAATCTTCGAAAGATTATTCGGTCCTATAAAAGGAAATCGATAGTTTTGGTCAAACATTCTTGGTATTCCATCAATCTTCGAAGGTTTGGTTGGTTCTAAAAACGGGAATCGATAGTTTTGGTCAAACATTCTCAGAATTCTATCATTCTTCGAAAGATTTTTCGGCCCTATTAAAGGAAATCGATAGTCTTGGTGAATCGTTCTTGGAATTTCAGGAATCTTCGAAAGATTGTTTATTTTTAAGAAAGAGAATCGATAGTTTTGATATGTAATTCTTGAAATTAAATCAATTTTCGAAAGATTATTTGGTCCTATAAAAGGAAATCGATAGTTTTGGTCAAACATTCTTGGTATTCCATCAATCTTCGAAGGTTTGGTCGGTTCTAATAACAGAAATTGATAGTTTTGGTCGAACATTCTTAGAATTCTATCAATCTTCGAAATATTATTCGGTCGATTGAAAGGAAATCGATAACTTTGGTTAACTATTCTCGGAATTCTATCAATCTTCGAAAGATTTTTCGGACCTATAAAAGGAAATCGATAGTCTTGGTGAAACATTGTTGGAATTTCATCAATCTTCGAAAGATTTTTTGGTTTTAAGAAAGCGAATCGATAGTTTTGATCTGTAACTCTTGGTATTTGTTCAATCTTCGTAAGATTATTTGGTCCTATAAAAGGAAATCGATAGTTTTGGTCAAACATTCTTGGTATTCCATCAATTTTCGAAAGATTGGTCTATTCTAATCACGAGAATCGATAGTTTTGGTAAAAAATTCTTGGAATTCCATCACTCTTCGAAGGTTTGGTCGGTTCTAATAACGGGAATCGTTATCTTTTGTAAAACATTCTTGGAATTCCACTAATCTTCGAAAGATTATTCGGTCAATTGAAAGAAAATCGATAACTTTGGTTAAACATTCTCGGAATTCTATCAATCTTCGAAAGATTTTTCGGACCTATAAAAGGAAATCGATAGTCCTTGGTGAAACATTCTTGGAATTTCATCAATCTTCGAAAGATTGTCTGGTCTTAAGAAAGCGAATCGATAGTTTTGATCTGTAACTCTTGGTATTCGTTCAATCTTCGTAAGATTATTTGGTCCTATAAAAGGAAATCGTTAGTTTTGGTCAAACATTTTTGGTATTATATCAATCTTCGATGGTTTGGTCGGTTCTAATAACCGGAATCGATAGTTTTGGTCAAACATTCTTAGAATTCTATCAATCTTCGAAATATTATTCGGTCGATTGAAAGGAAATCGATAACTTTGTTTAATCATTTTCGGAATTCTTACAATCTTCGAAAGATTATTCGGTCCTATAAAAGGAAATCGATAGTTTTGGTCAAACATTCTTGGTATTCCCATCAATCTTCGAAGGTTTGGTCGGTTCTAATAACGGGAATCGATAGTTTTGATAAAAAATTCTTGGAATTCCATCACTCTTCGCAAGTTTATTGGGTCCCATAAAAGGAAATCGATAGTTTTGGTCAAACATTCTTGGTATTCCATCAATCTTCGAAGGTTTGGTCGGTTCTAATAACGGGAATCGTTAATTTTTGTAAAACATTCTTGGAATTCCATTAATCTTCGAAAGATTATTCGGTACTATAAAAGGAAATCGTTAGTTTTGTTCAAACATTCTTGGTATTCCATCAATTTTCGAAAGATTGGTCTATTCTAATCACGATAATCGATAGTTTTGGTCAAACATTCTTAGAATTCCATCAATTTTTTGAAAGATTGGTCTGTTCTAATCACGGGAATCGATAGTTTTGGTCAAACATTCTTAGAATTCTATCAATCTTCGAAAGATTTTTCGGCCCTATAAAAGGAAATCGATAGTCTTGGTGAATCGTTCTTGGAATTTCAGGAATCTTCGAAAGATTGTTTGGTTTTTAAAAAAGAGAATCGATAGTTTTGATATGTAATTCTTGAAATTAAATCAATCTTCGAAAGATTATTCGGTCCTATAAAATTAAATCGATAAATTTGGTCAAACATTCTTGGACTTCCATTAATTTTCGAAAGATTATTTGGTCCTATAAAAGGAAATCGATAGTTTTGGTCAAACATTCTTGGTATTCCATCAATCTTCGAAGGTTTGGTCGGTTCTTATAACAGAAATTGATAGTTTTGGTCGAACATTCTTAGAATTCTATCAATCTTCGAAATATTATTCGGTCGATTGAAAGGAAATCGATAGTTTTGGTTAAACATTTTCGGAATTCTATCAATCTTCGATAGATTATTCGGTCTTATAAAAGGAAATCGATAGTTTTGTCAAACATACTTGGTATTCCATCAATCTTCGAAGGTTTGGTCGGTTCTAATAACGGGAATCGTTAATTTTTGTAAAACATTCTTGGAATTCCGTTAATCTTCGAAAGATTTTCTGGTTTTAAGAAAGCGAATCGATAGTTTTGATCTGTAACTCTTGGTATTCGTTCAATCTTCGTAAATTATTTGGTCCTATAAAAGGAAATCGATAGTTTTGGTCAAACATTCTTGGTATTCCATCAATTTTCGAAAGATTGGTCTATTCTAATCACGATAATCGATAGTTTTGGTCAAACATTCTTAGAACTCCATCAATTTTTTGAAAGATTGGTCTGTTCTAATCACGGGAATCGATAGTTTTGGTCAAACATTCTTAGAATTCTATCAATCTTCGAAAGATTATTCGGTACTATAAAAGGAAATCGATAGTTTTGGTCAAACATTCTTGGACTTCTATCAATCTTCGAAAGATTTTTCGGCCCTATAAAAGGAAATCGATAGTCTTGGTGAATCGTTCTTGGAATTTCAGAAATCTTCGAAAGATTGTTTGGTTTTTAAAAAAGAGAATCGATAGTTTTGATATGTAATTCTTGAAATTAAATCAATCTTCAAAAGATTATTTGGTCCTATAAAAGGAAATCGATAGTTTTGGTCAAACATTCTTGGTATTCCATCAATCTTCGAAGGTCTGGTCGGTTCTAATAACAGAAATTGATAGTTTTGGTCGAACATTCTTAGAATTCTATCAATCTTCGAAATATTATTCGGTCGATTGAAAGGAAATCGATAACTTTGGTTAAACATTCTCGGAATTCTATCAATCTTCGAAAGATTTTTCGGACCTATAAAAGGAAATCGATAGTCTTGGTGAAACATTCTTGGAATTTCATCAATTTTCGAAAGATTGGTCTGTTCAATCACGGGAATTGATAGTTTTGGTCAAACATTTTTGGTATTCCATCAATCTTCGAAGGTTTGGTCGGTTCTAATAACGGGAATCGATAGTTTTGGTAAAAAATTCTTGGAATTCCATCACTCTTAGCAAGTTTATTGGGTCCCATAAAAGGAAATCGATAGTTTTGGTCAAACATTCTTGGTATTCCATCAATCTTCGAAGGTTTGGTCGGTTCTAAAAACGGGAATCGAAAGTTTTGGTCAATTTTTCTTAGAATTCTATCAATCTTCGAAATATTATTCGGTCGATTGAAAGGAAATCGATAACTTTGGTTAAACATTTTCGGAATTCGATCAATCTTCGAAAGATTATTCGGTCCTATAAAAGGAAATCGACTGTTTTGGTCAAAAATTCTTGGTATTCCATCAATCTTCGAAGGTTTGGTCGGTTCTAATAACGGAAATTGATAGTTTTGGTAAAACATTCTTGGTATTCCATCAATCTTCGATGGTTTGGTCGGTTCTAATAACGGGAATTGATAGTTTTGGTCAAACATTCTTAGAATTCTATCAATCTACGAAATATTATTCGGTCAATTATAAGGAAATCGATAACTTTGGTTAAACATTTTCGGAATTCTATCAATCTTCGAAAGATTATTCGGTCTTATAAAAGGAAATCGATAGTTTCGTCAAACATTCTTGGTATTCCATCAATCTTCGAAGGTTTGGTCGGTTCTAATAACGGGAATCGTTATCTTTTGTAAAACATTCTTGGAATTCCATTAATCTTCGAAAGATTATTCGGTCAATTGAAAGAAAATCGATAACTTCGGTTAAACATTCTCGGAATTCTATCAATTTTCGAAAGATTTTTCGGACCTATAAAAGGAAATCGATAGTCTTGGTGAAACATTCTTGGAATTTCATCAATCTTCGAAAGATTGTCTGTGTTTAAGAAAGTGAATCGATAGTTTTGATCTGTAACTCTTGGTATTCGTTCAATCTTCGTAAGATATTTTGGTCCTATAAAAGGAAATCGTTAGTTTTGGTCAAACATTCTTGGTATTCCATCAATTTTCGAAAGATTGGTCTATTCTAATCACGATAATCGATAGTTTTGGTCAAACATTCTTGGTATTATATCAATCTTCGATGGTTTGGTCGGTTCTAATAACGGGAATCGATAGTTTTGGTCAAACATTCTTAGAATTCTATCAATCTTCGAAATATTATTCGGTCGATTGAAAGGAAATCGATAACTTTGTTTAATCATTTTCGGAATTCTATCAATCTTCGAAAGATTATTCGGTCCTATAAAAGGAAATCGATAGTTTTGGTCAAACATTCTTGGTATTCCATCAATCTTCGAAGGTTTGGTCGGTTCTGATAACGGGAATCGATAGTTTTGGTCAATTATTCTTAGAACTCAATCAAGTCTTCGAAATATTATTCGGTTGATTGAAAGGAAATCGATAACTTTGGTTAAACAATTTCGGAATTCTATCAATCTCCGAAAGATTTTTCTGACCTATAAAAGGAAATCGATAGTTTTGGTCAAACATTCTTAGAATTTCATCAATCTTCTAAAGATTGGTCTGTTCTAATCACGGGAATCAATAGTTTTGGTCAAATATCTTGGTATTCCATCAATCTTCGAAGGTTTGGTCGGTACTAATAACGGGAATCGATAGTTTTGGTCAATTATTCTTAGAATTCTATCAATCTTCGAAATATTATTCGGTCGATTGAAAGGAAATCGATAACTTTGGTTAAACAATTTCGGAATTCGATCAATCTTCGAAAGATTATTAGGTCCTATAAAAGGAAATCGATAGTTTTGGTCAAAAATTCTTGGTATTCCATCAATCTTCGAAGGTTTGGTCGTTCTAATAACAGAAATTGATAGTTTTGGTCAAACATTCTTGGTATTCCATCAATCTTCGATGGTTTGGTCGATTCTAATAACGGGAATCGATAGTTTTGGTCAAACATTCTTAGAATTCTATCAATCTTCGAAATATTATTCGGTCAATTGAAAGGAAATCGATAACTTTGGTTAAACATTTTCGGAATTCGATCAATCTTCGAAAGATTATTCGGTCCTATAAAAGGAAATCGATAGTTTTGGTCAAACAACCTTGGTATTCCATCAATCTTCGAAGGTTTGGTCGGTTCTAATAACGGAAATTGATAGTTTTGGTCAAACATTCTTGGTATTCCATCAATCTTCGAAGGTTTGGTCGGTTCTAATAACGGGAATCGTTAATTTTTGTAAAACATTCTTGGAATTCCATTAATCTTCGAAAGATTATTCGGTCAATTGAAAGGAAATCGATAACTTTGGTTAATCATTCTCGGAATTCTATCAATCTTCGAAAGATTTTTCGGACCTATAAAAGGAAATCGATAGTCTTGGTGAAACATTCTTGGAATTTCATCAATCTTGGAAAGATTGTTTGGTTTTAAGAAAGCGAATCGATAGTTTTGATCTGTAACTCTTGGTATTCGTTCAATCTTCGTAAGATTATTTGGTCCTATAAAAGGAAATCGATAGTTTTGGTCAAACATTCTTGGTATTCCATCAATTTTCGAAAGATTGGTCTGTTCAATCACGGGAATTGATAGTTTTGGTCAAACATTCTTGGTATTCCATCAATCTTCGAAAGTTTGGTCGGTTCTAATAACGGAAATTGATAGTTTTGGTCAAACATTCTTGGTATTATATCAATCTTCGATGGTTTGGTCGGTTCTAATAACGGGAATCGATAGTTTTGGGTCAAACATTCTTAGAATTCTATCAATCTTCGAAATATTATTCGGTCGATTGAAAGGAAATCGATAACTTTGTTTAATCATTTTCGGAATTCTAACAATCTTCGAAAGATTATTCGGTCCTATAAAAGGAAATCGATAGTTTTGGTCAAACATTCTTGGTATTCCATCAATCTTCGAAGGTTTGGTCGGTTCTAAAAACGGGAATCGATAGTTTTGGTCAAACATTCTCAGAATTCTATCAATCTTCGAAAGATTTTTCGGCCCTATACAAGGAAATCGATAGTCTTGGTGAATCGTTCTTGGAATTTCAGGAATCTTCGAAAGATTGTTTATTTTTAAGAAAGAGAATCGATAGTTTTGATATGTAATTCTTGAAATTAAATCAATTTTCGAAAGATTATTTGGTCCTATAAAAGGAAATCGATAGTTTTGGTCAAACATTCTTGGTATTCCATCAATCTTCGAAGGTTTGGTCGGTTCTAATAACAGAAATCGATAGTTTTGGTCGAACATTCTTAGAATTCTATCAATCTTCGAAATATTATTCGGTCAATTAAAAGGAAATCGATAACTTTGGTTAAACATTCTCGGAATTCTATCAATCTTCGAAAGATTTTTCGGACCTATAAAAGGAAATCGATAGTCGTGGTGAAACATTCTTGGAATTTCATCAATCTTCGAAAGATTGTCTGGTCTTAAGAAAGCGAATCGATAGTTTTGATCTGTAACTCTTGGTATTCGTTCAATCTTCGTAAGATTATTTGGTCCTATAAAAGGAAATCGTTAGTTTTGGTCAAACATTCTTGGTATTATATCAATCTTCGATGGTTTTGGTCGGTTCTAATAACCGGAATCGATAGTTTTGGTCAAACATTCTTAGAATTCTATCAATCTTCGAAATATTATTCGGTCGATTGAAAGGAAATCGATAACTTTGTTTAATCATTTTCGGAATTCTTACAATCTTCGAAAGATTATTCGGTCCTATAAAAGGAAATCGATAGTTTTGGTCAAACATTCTTGGTATTCCATCAATCTTCGAAGGTTTGGTCGGTTCTAATAACGGGAATCGATAGTTTTGGTAAAAAAATTCTTGGAATTCCATCACTCTTCGCAAGTTTATTGGGTCCCATAAAAGGAAATCGATAGTTTTGGTCAAACATTCTTGGTATTCCATCAATCTTCGAAGGTTTGGTCGGTTCTAAAAACGGGAATCGAAAGTTTTGGTCAATTTTTCTTAGAATTCTATCAATCTTCGAAATATTATTCGGTCGATTGAAAGGAAATCGATAGTTTTGGTTAAACATTTTCGGAATTCTATCAATCTTCGATAGATTATTCGGTCTTATCAAAGGAAATCGATAGTTTTGTCAAACATACTTGGTATTCCATCAATCTTCGAAGGTTTGGTCGGTTCTAATAACGGGAATCGTTAATTTTTGTAAAACATTCTTGGAATTCCATTAATCTTCGAAAGATTATTCGGTACTATAAAAGGAAATCGTTAGTTTTGTTCAAACATTCTTGGTATTCCATCAATTTTCGAAAGATTGGTCTATTCTAATCACGATAATCGATAGTTTTGGTCAAACATTCTTAGAATTCCATCAATTTTTTGAAAGATTGGTCTGTTCTAATCACGGGAATCGATAGTTTTGGTCAAACATTCTTAGAATTCTATCAATCTTCGAAAGATTTTTCGGCCCTATAAAAGGAAATCGATAGTCTTGGTCAATCGTTTTTGGAATTTCAGGAATCTTCGAAAGATTGTTTGGTTTTTAAAAAAGAGAATCGATAGTTTTGATATGTAATTCTTGAAATTAAATCAATCTTCGAAAGATTATTCGGTCCTATAAAATTAAATCGATAAATTTGGTCAAACATTTTTGGACTTCCATTAATTTTCGAAAGATTATTTGGTCCTATAAAAGGAAATCGATAGTTTTGGTCAAACATTCTTGGTATTCCATCAATCTTCGAAGGTTTGGTCGGTTCTAATAACAGAAATTGATAGTTTTGGTCGAACATTCTTAGAATTCTAACAATCTTCGAAATATTATTCGGTCGATTGAAAGGAAATCGATAGTTTTGTCAAACATACTTGGTATTCCATCAATCTTCGAAGGTTTGGTCGGTTCTAATAACGGGAATCGTTAATTTTTGTAAAACATTCTTGGAATTCCATTAATCTTCGAAATATTATTCGGTCAATTAAAAGGAAATCGATAGTCCTGGTGAAACATTCTTGGAATTTCATCAATCTTCGAAAGATTTTCTGGTTTTAAGAAAGCGAATCGATAGTTTTGATCTGTAACTCTTTGTATTCGTTCAATCTTCGTAAGATTATTTGGTCCTATAAAAGGAAATCGATAGTTTTGGTCAAACATTCTTGGTATTCCATCAATTTTCGAAAGATTGGTCTATTCTAATCACGAGAATCGATAGTTTTGGTAAAAAATTCTTGGAATTCCATCACTCTTCGAAGGTTTGGTCGGTTCTAATAACGGGAATCGATAGTTTTGGTAAAAAATTCTTGGAATTCCATCAATCTTCGAAAGATTATTCGGTCCTATAATAGGAAATCGATAGTTTTGATGAAAGATTCTTGGAAATTCATCAATCTTCGAAAGATTGTTTTGTTTTAAGATAGCGAATCGATAGTTTTGATCTGTAACTCTTGGTATTCGTTCAATCTTCGTAAGATTATTTGGTCCTATAAAAGGAAATCGATAGTTTTGGTCAAACATTCTTGGTATTCCATCAATTTTCGAAAGATTGGTCTGTTCAATCACGGGAATTGATAGTTTTGGTCAAACATTCTTGGTATTCCATCAATCTTCGAAGGTTTGGTCGGTTCTAATAACGGGAATCGATAGTTTTGGTAAAAAATTCTTGGAATTCCATCACTCTTCGCAAGTTTATTGGGTCCTATAAAAGGAAATTGATAGTTTTGGTCAAACATTCTTGGTATTCCATCAATCTTCGAAGGTTTGGTCGGTTCTAAAAACGGGAATCGAAAGTTTTGGTCAATTATTCTTAGAATTCTATCAATCTTCGAAATATTATTCGGTCGATTGAAAGGAAATCGATAACTTTGGTTAAGCAATTTCGGAATTCGATCAATCTTCGAAAGATATTTCGGTCCTATAAAAGGAAATCGACTGTTTTGGTCAAAAATTCTTGGTATTCAATCAATCTTCGAAGGTTTGGTCGGTTCTAATAACGGAAATCAATAGTTTTGGTCAAACATTCTTGGTATTCCATCAATCTTCGAAGGTTTGGTCGGTACTAATAACGGGAATCGATAGTTTTGGTCAATTATTCAAAGAATTCTATCAATCTTCGAAATATTATTCGGTCGATTGAAAGGAAATCGATAACTTTGGTTAAACAATTTCGGAATTCGATCAATCTTCTGTGGCCGTGATCCCCCTTGTTCCCGCCCGCCCTAGTCAAAAGATAAGTTGGCACTTGAGCGCAATAGGCGAGCCTAGCGCTCGCGGCCAATCAGAGCGCTGCGCACGCTAGACAGCAGTCTGGAAGAGAGTCTGGAAGCGAGCGAACGCGTGTGCAAGGAGCACACGGCGTGGCGTCGATCCAGCGCGTTTTGTGAGCGTTCGGGGCGGTCCTGGCGACCTGCGGAGGTCCAGGAACCCTGAGCGACGTAGGCGAGAGAAAGGTTAGCGGGATTTAGTGGGATTTAGCGAGTTGTGAAGCGAGAATAGCGCGGGACAGAGCACGCAGGTAGTGAGACTTGACGTGGTCCCGCGCGAATTTGGCGAATTATTCGGTTTTTCTTTGTAATTTTCTTTGTTTTGTGAGAGATATCGCTTGTCGGTGAGCCGGGCGTGCGCCGCTCACCGGATTAAAGTGCGATTTAGAGCGGATGATCGCGGATCGATTAAGTTTCTGTTTCTGGCGGCCGATTGCGTCAGATTGCGTGGAACTTGCGTGGCTGGGACTGTACGCGGCATTCTGGACGTGACTTTGTCGCGTTATGTTACAGTTATTAGCCCGCTTCTCGCCCGTGAGTTCCGCGACTGGCTTGCAAATTGGGGAAACGGTTGTGCTAGTCGGTGTGGCCTGTGTGGGGCGCGCTGTCACCAAGTCCAGGGCATGGCCTCTCTGTGAGGAGGCCGCCGCCTGACTTGGGCGCCCGCTAATTGGCCGCCACCGGCGAACACACCAAACCCAATCTTTGTAATTTCTCTCAAATTAAAATCAATTAAATTCAGTAGATTAAAGCCACTTGTTCTTTCGGGAGGTTTTTCACAGCTCCTTCAGAGCTGTTTTCCTGCCCTATTAAAGTAGAGCCAATTTCACTTTGTAATAAAATCAGTTTCCTTGCTTGCCAAACCCTGCTTGTTTCCCTTTTGAATATTCACCCTTAAACCAGGACTAGGTAGAATTGTTTCTTTAAGACCAATAGCGCTTTAAGTCAGGTTAGATATTGTTAGTAAGCTAGCTAATTTGTGCCGCGAGCGAAGAATCCCAAGTGAGGTCAACCCTCCCCCCTAGACACCGACCCCAGAACCCCGTGAGCGCGCCCGAGCGCGCGGACCGAGCCCCGCGACACCCGAGCAGTCGGCACAAAGTGGGGGCTCGGCCGGGATCAGTGCATTTTTTGTTGTTCGCAAATTTTGTACTGCCCTTCCTCTTGCACCCAGTTAGCTTACCCTGATAGCGCTATGTCTTGGTTTAACGGTAAAAATTTTTGTAACTTGCCTGGAAATGACTATGTAAACTTCTCCGGCTATGCCCGAGTTGTGAGCCCTCAGGTGGAGGACGCATGGCCTGGTCCAGAACCGCAAAATGGCGCGTTCCTGAGTCGGCCCTGCTCTTTCATTGACGGCTCAAGGCTTGGCCCACCTGTCCAGTCACCGGCGGCTACTAGCCGGTGTGTGACTGGGTACATGGTCGGCTTTGACCGGCCCCGGCTCTGTGATGTAGCGCGCCCGGCCCAGCTTGCAGGACCCACAGCCCCGCTTGCCAGGCCCATGGCCCAGCTTGCAAGGCCCCTGGCCCCGCTTGCGGCGCCGACGGCGCCGCTCACGATGCCGAATGAGGGATCTCACCCGATGTTGGGTGAGGAGAGCCGTGAACTTACAGAGGATGAGCGCAGGCTTTACATCCTCGAGTTCAACAGCCTGATGGCTGCTCCAGTTAATGATCTGCTTGAGTTACAGGCTCAAGAGATCAAACAACGGCTTTGGCCAGACCGGCGGACGAAACTAACGCGCGAGGAACGTGAGCTTATGGACCGTTATCTCTGGTGGATCGCCCCTGAGCGCAGACGGATGGCTGAGAGCCTGTCCAAGCAAAGGTCGGATTCATTAGAAATGAGACTGGCTGAAGTTAGGCAGCAAGCCCCGGCTTTCGACATGATGGATGGACCGGGAGTAGCTGATGACCTGATCAGGGGCCTCCGTGCCGACCTTGTGAAGGTCTGGGCGGCGCGAGACGCGTTCGCTGAGCGTGAGAAGCGGTCGCAAAGTGTTATCCTGACATCGCGCCCGATGACGGTGCCGCCCTCTGAGCCGCGTGGTGTGCCACCTGATGTGACACCTACACCTAGTGTGGTGCAGCGTGAGGTACAGCACATTGCGCCACCTGAGGGGGCTCTGTCTGACGTGCCACCTGATCCTGAGCTGGCTGCCATCCCGCCAGCGCCGCGTAAGGTGCCGCATGAGGCGCCGCTGCTGGTGACGCCGTCTGAGGTGCCGCCAACGCTGCTGATTGAGCCGCGTGTTGAGCGGCGCGAGACTCTGTCTGTGGTGCCCCCTGACGTGCCGCGCAGCGCGGTACCTAAAGCGTTGCCTGAAAGGGAACAAGATGTTGCGCCACCAGCGCCCCTGGTTCAGCCGCGTTTAGCGCCCCCTGTTGTGACGCTGGCTGCGCCACCAGAGGCGCAAAGCCACGGCCCAATTGAGGGACCCCCTGAGGTGCTACCTGTAAAGGTGCCACCTGAGGCCCCATTCAAAACCCCAAGATGTGACGTCAAACTGGCAGAAGTGTACGCCAGGGTGAGAGATGAGTCTCCTACCAAGGAGCAACAGAGCCGCGGTCTAAAGCGGCCGCGCTCAAGCAGTGTCTGCTCAAACCACAGGATGAAGACCAGACGAAACCGAAGCCGACGTGCGAAGATGACGCGTCCTCGGAGGACCTGGCCTGCTCTGGAGCCGATGCAGGACGAGCCTGATGGACGTCAGCCCAGGAGAAAGAGAGGCCCCCAATCCTGCTGCCGTGAAGGAAGGAGGAGGAGGCGCAGACCACCTGAAGGCCAGCAGCAGATGAAGACGGCGCGTCGCCGACAACAAGAAGAAACCATGCACGCGAAAGCGAGCCGCCAGTGGTCAAACCACAGGCTTAAGCTGATGGCTTCGAGGAGGTTTGGTGAACCCCTCAAGGCCAGTCGCATGTTGGCGGCGCTCAAGAAGCGCCGACCATCTTGGCCAAGACCGAGGGCTTCAAGCCTTTGGTCAAATCACCGCATTAAAGTGGTTCTCCACTAATATGCCAAAGTTTTCGCGCCGTGTCCCCCTTGTTGTGAGAAATTTCCCTGGAGGTTGCACCCCCAGGTAAATTTCTGGGGGGCATGTGGCCGTGATCCCCCTTGTTCCCGCCCGCCCTAGTCAAAAGATAAGTTGGCACTTGAGCGCAATAGGCGAGCCTAGCGCTCGCGGCCAATCAGAGCGCTGCGCACGCTAGACAGCAGTCTGGAAGAGAGTCTGGAAGCGAGCGAACGCGTGTGCAAGGAGCACACGGCGTGGCGTCGATCCAGCGCGTTTTGTGAGCGTTCGGGGCGGTCCTGGCGACCTGCGGAGGTCCAGGAACCCTGAGCGACGTAGGCGAGAGAAAGGTTAGCGGGATTTAGTGGGATTTAGCGAGTTGTGAAGCGAGAATAGCGCGGGACAGAGCACGCAGGTAGTGAGACTTGACGTGGTCCCGCGCGAATTTGGCGAATTATTCGGTTTTTCTTTGTAATTTTCTTTGTTTTGTGAGAGATATCGCTTGTCGGTGAGCCGGGCGTGCGCCGCTCACCGGATTAAAGTGCGATTTAGAGCGGATGATCGCGGATCGATTAAGTTTCTGTTTCTGGCGGCCGATTGCGTCAGATTGCGTGGAACTTGCGTGGCTGGGACTGTACGCGGCATTCTGGACGTGACTTTGTCGCGTTATGTTACAGTTATTAGCCCGCTTCTCGCCCGTGAGTTCCGCGACTGGCTTGCAAATTGGGGAAACGGTTGTGCTAGTCGGTGTGGCCTGTGTGGGGCGCGCTGTCACCAAGTCCAGGGCATGGCCTCTCTGTGAGGAGGCCGCCGCCTGACTTGGGCGCCCGCTAATTGGCCGCCACCGGCGAACACACCAAACCCAATCTTTGTAATTTCTCTCAAATTAAAATCAATTAAATTCAGTAGATTAAAGCCACTTGTTCTTTCGGGAGGTTTTTCACAGCTCCTTCAGAGCTGTTTTCCTGCCCTATTAAAGTAGAGCCAATTTCACTTTGTAATAAAATCAGTTTCCTTGCTTGCCAAACCCTGCTTGTTTCCCTTTTGAATATTCACCCTTAAACCAGGACTAGGTAGAATTGTTTCTTTAAGACCAATAGCGCTTTAAGTCAGGTTAGATATTGTTAGTAAGCTAGCTAATTTGTGCCGCGAGCGAAGAATCCCAAGTGAGGTCAACCCTCCCCCCTAGACACCGACCCCAGAACCCCGTGAGCGCGCCCGAGCGCGCGGACCGAGCCCCGCGACACCCGAGCAGTCGGCACACTTCGAAAGATTATTAGGTCCTATAAAAGGAAATCGATAGTTTTGGTCAAAAATTCTTGGTATTCCATCAATCTTCGAAGGTTTGGTCGGTTCTAATAACGGAAATTGATAGTTTTGGTCAAACATTCTTGGTATTCCATCAATCTTCGATGGTTTGGTCGGTTCTAATAACGGGAATCGATAGTTTTGGTCAAACATTCTTAGAATTCTATCAATCTACGAAATATTATTCGGTCAATTATAAGGAAATCGATAACTTTGGTTAAACATTTTCGGAATTCTATCAATCTTCGATAGATTATTCGGTCTTATAAAAGGAAATCGATAGTTTTGTTAAACATTCTTGGTATTCCATCAATCTTCGAAGGTTTGGTCGGTTCTAATAACGGGAATCGTTAATTTTTGTAAAACATTCTTGGAATTCCATTAATCTTCGAAAGATTATTCGGTCAATTGAAAGGAAATCGATAACTTTGGTTAAACATTCTCGGAATTCTATCAATCTTCGAAAGATTTTTCGGACCTATAAAAGGAAATCGATAGTCTTGGTGAAACATTCTTGGAATTTCATCAATCTTGGAAAGATTGTTTGGTTTTAAGAAAGCGAATCGATAGTTTTGATCTGTAACTCTTGGTATTTGTTCAATCTTCGTAAGATTATTTGGTCCTATAAAAGGAAATCGATAGTTTTGGTCAAACATTCTTGGTATTCCATCAATTTTCGAAAGATTGGTCTATTCTAATCACGAGAATCGATAGTTTTGGTAAAAAATTCTTGGAATTCCATCACTCTTCGAAGGTTTGGTCGGTTCTAATAACGGGAATCGTTATCTTTTGTAAAACATTCTTGGAATTCCATTAATCTTCGAAAGATTATTCGGTCAATTGAAAGAAAATCGATAACTTTGGTTAAACATTCTCGGAATTCTATCAATCTTCGAAAGATTTTTCGGACCTATAAAAGGAAATCGATAGTCTTGGTGAAACATTCTTGGAATTTCATCAATCTTCGAAAGATTGTCTGGTCTTAAGAAAGCGAATCGATAGTTTTGATCTGTAACTCTTGGTATTCGTTCAATCTTCGTAAGATTATTTGGTCCTATAAAAGGAAATCGTTAGTTTTGGTCAAACATTCTTGGTATTATATCAATCTTCGATGGTTTGGTCGGTTCTAATAACCGGAATCGATAGTTTTGGTCAAACATTCTTAGAATTCTATCAATCTTCGAAATATTATTCGGTCGATTGAAAGGAAATCGATAACTTTGTTTAATCATTTTCGGAATTCTTACAATCTTCGAAAGATTATTCGGTCCTATAAAAGGAAATCGATAGTTTTGGTCAAACATTCTTGGTATTCCATCAATCTTCGAAGGTTTGGTCGGTTCTAATAACGGGAATCGATAGTTTTGGTAAAAAATTCTTGGAATTCCATCACTCTTCGCAAGTTTATTGGGTCCCATAAAAGGAAATCGATAGTTTTGGTCAAACATTCTTGGTATTCCATCAATCTTCGAAGGTTTGGTCGGTTCTAAAAACGGGAATCGAAAGTTTTGGTCAATTTTTCTTAGAATTCTATCAATCTTCGAAATATTATTCGGTCGATTGAAAGGAAATCGATAGTTTTGGTTAAACATTTTCGGAATTCTATCAATCTTCGATAGATTATTCGATCTTATAAAAGGAAATCGATAGTTTTGTCAAACATACTTGGTATTCCATCAATCTTCGAAGGTTTGGTCGGTTCTAATAACGGGAATCGTTAATTTTTGTAAAACATTCTTGGAATTCCATTAATCTTCGAAAGATTTTTCGGCCCTATAAAAGGAAATCGATAGTCTTGGTGAATCGTTTTTGGAATTTCAAGAATCTTCGAAAGATTGTTTGGTTTTTAAAAAAGAGAATCGATAGTTTTGATATGTAATTCTTGAAATTAAATCAATCTTCGAAAGATTATTCGGTCCTATAAAATTAAATCGATAAATTTGGTCAAACATTCTTGGACTTCCATTAATTTTCGAAAGATTATTTGGTCCTATAAAAGGAAATCGATAGTTTTGGTCAAACATTCTTGGTATTCCATCAATCTTCGAAGGTTTGGTCGGTTCTAATAACAGAAATTGATAGTTTTGGTCGAACATTCTTAGAATTCTATCAATCTTCGAAATATTATTCGGTCGATTGAAAGGAAATCGATAGTTTTGTCAAACATACTTGGTATTCCATCAATCTTCGAAGGTTTGGTCGGTTCTAATAACGGGAATCGTTAATTTTTGTAAAACATTCTTGGAATTCCATTAATCTTCGAAATATTATTCGGTCAATTAAAAGGAAATCAATAGTCCTGGTGAAACATTCTTGGAATTTCATCAATCTTCGAAAGATTTTCTGGTTTTAAGAAAGCGAATCGATAGTTTTGATCTGTAACTCTTTGTATTCGTTCAATCTTCGTAAGATTATTTGGTCCTATAAAAGGAAATCGATAGTTTTGGTCAAACTTTCTTGGTATTCCATCAATTTTCGAAAGATTGGTCTATTCTAATCACGAGAATCGATAGTTTTGGTAAAAAATTCTTGGAATTCCATCACTCTTCGAAGGTTTGGTCGGTTCTAATAACGGGAATCGATAGTTTTGGTAAAAAATTCTTGGAATTCCATCAATCTTCGAAAGATTATTCGGTCCTATAATAGGAAATCGATAGTTTTGATGAAAGATTCTTGGAAATTCATCAATCTTCGAAAGATTGTTTTGTTTTAAGAAAGCGAATCGATAGTTTTGATCTGTAACTCTTGGTATTCGTTCAATCTTCGTAAGATTATTTGGTCCTATAAAAGGAAATCGATAGTTTTGGTCAAACATTCTTGGTATTCCATCAATTTTCGAAAGATTGGTCTGTTCAATCACGGGAATTGATAGTTTTGGTCAAACATTCTTGGTATTCCATCAATCTTCGAAGGTTTGGTCGGTTCTAATAACGGGAATCGATAGTTTTGGTAAAAAATTCTTGGAATTCCATCAATCTTCGAAAGATTATTCGGTCCTATAATAGGAAATCGATAGTTTTGATGAAAGATTCTTGGAAATTCATCAATCTTCGAAAGATTTTTTGGTTTTAAGAAAGCGAATCGATAGTTTTGATCTGTAACTCTTGGTATTTGTTCAATCTTCGAAGGTTTGGTCGGTTCTAATAACGGAAATTGACAGTTTTGGTCAAACATTCTTGGTATTCCATCAATCTTCGATGGTTTGGTCGGTTCTAATAACGGGAATCGATAGTTTTGGTCAAACATTCTTAGAATTCTATCAATCTACGAAATATTATTCGGTCAATTATAAGGAAATCGATAACTTTGGTTAAACATTTTCGGAATTCTATCAATCTTCGATAGATTATTCGGTCTTATAAAAGGAAATCGATAGTTTTGTTAAACATTCTTGGTATTCCATCAATCTTCGAAGGTTTGGTCGGTTCTAATAACGGGAATCGTTAATTTTTGTAAAACATTCTTGGAATTCCATTAATCTTCGAAAGATTATTCGGTCAATTGAAAGGAAATCGATAACTTTGGTTAAACATTCTCGGAATTCTATCAATCTTCGAAAGATTTTTCGGACCTATAAAAGGAAATCGATAGTCTTGGTGAAACATTCTTGGAATTTCATCAATCTTGGAAAGATTGTTTGGTTTTAAGAAAGCGAATCGATAGTTTTGATCTGTAACTCTTGGTATTCGTTCAATCTTCGAAAGATTATTTGGTCCTATAAAAGGAAATCGATAGTTTTGGTCAAACATTCTTGGTATTCCATCAATTTTCGAAAGATTGGTCTGTTCAATCACGGGAATTGATAGTTTTGGTCAAACATTCTTGGTATTCCATCAATCTTCGAAGGTTTGGTCGGTTCTAATAACGGAAATTGATAGTTTTGGTCAAACATTCTTGGTATTATATCAATCTTCGATGGTTTGGTCGGTTCTAATAACGGGAATCGATAGTTTTGGTCAAACATTCTTAGAATTCTATCAATCTTCGAAATATTATTCGGTCGATTGAATGGAAATCGATAACTTTGTTTAATCATTTTCGGAATTCTAACAATCTTCGAAAGATTATTCGGTCCTATAAAAAGAAATCGATAGTTTTGGTCAAACATTCTTGGTATTCCATCAATCTTCGAAGGTTTGGTCGGTTCTAAAAACGGGAATCGATAGTTTTGGTCAAACATTCTCAGAATTCTATCAATCTTCGAAAGATTTTTCGGCCCTATAAAAGGAAATCGATAGTCTTGGTGAATCGTTCTTGGAATTTCAGGAATCTTCGAAAGAATGTTTATTTTTAAGAAAGAGAATCGATAGTTTTGATATGTAATTCTTGAAATTAAATCAATTTTCGAAAGATTATTTGGTCCTATAAAAGGAAATCGATAGTTTTGGTCAAACATTCTTGGTATTCCATCAATCTTCGAAGGTTTGGTCTGTTCTAATAACAGAAATCGATAGTTTTGGTCGAACATTCTTAGAATTCTATCAATCTTCGAAATATTATTCGGTCAATTAAAAGGAAATCGATAACTTTGGTTAAACATTCTCGGAATTCTATCAATCTTCGAAAGATTTTTCGGACCTATAAAAGGAAATCGATAGTCTTGGTGAAACATTCTTGGAATTTCATCAATCTTCGAAAGATTTTTTGGTTTTAAGAAAGCGAATCGATAGTTTTGATCTGTAACTCTTGGTATTTGTTCAATCTTCGTAAGATTATTTGGTCCTATAAAAGGAAATCGATAGTTTTGGTCAAACATTCTTGGTATTCCATCAATTTTCGAAAGATTGGTCTATTCTAATCACGAGAATCGATAGTTTTGGTAAAAAATTCTTGGAATTCCATCACTCTTCGAAGGTTTGGTCGGTTCTAATAACGGGAATCGTTATCTTTTGTAAAACATTCTTGGAATTCCATTAATCTTCGAAAGATTATTCGGTCAATTGAAAGAAAATCGATAACTTTGGTTAAACATTCTCGGAATTCTATCAATCTTCGAAAGATTTTTCGGACCTATAAAAGGAAATCGATAGTCTTGGTGAAACATTCTTGGAATTTCATCAATCTTCGAAAGATTGTCTGGTCTTAAGAAAGCGAATCGATAGTTTTGATCTGTAACTCTTGGTATTCGTTCAATCTTCGTAAGATTATTTGGTCCTATAAAAGGAAATCGTTAGTTTTGGTCAAATATTCTTGGTATTATATCAATCTTCGATGGTTTGGTCGGTTCTAATAACCGGAATCG
This sequence comes from Cloeon dipterum, assembly GCF_949628265.1. NCBI lineage: Eukaryota > Metazoa > Arthropoda > Insecta > Ephemeroptera > Baetidae > Cloeon > Cloeon dipterum. Next base: position 770,513 of record NC_088790.1, on the reverse strand, counting down.
ATAGTTTTGGTCAAACATTCTTAGAATTCTATCAATCTTCGAAATATTATTCGGTCGATTGAAAGGAAATCGATAACTTTGTTTAATCATTTTCGGAATTCTTACAATCTTCGAAAGATTATTCGGTCCTATAAAAGGAAATCGATAGTTTTGGTCAAACATTCTTGGTATTCCATCAATCTTCGAAGGTTTGGTCGGTTCTAATAACGGGAATCGATAGTTTTGGTAAAAAATTCTTTGAATTCCATCACTCTTCGCAAGTTTATTGGGTCCCATAAAAGGAAATCGATAGTTTTGGTCAAACATTCTTGGTATTCCATCAATCTTCGAAGGTTTGGTCGGTTCTAAAAACGGGAATCGAAAGTTTTGGTCAATTTTTCTTAGAATTCTATCAATCTTCGAAATATTATTCGGTCGATTGAAAGGAAATCGATAGTTTTGGTTAAACATTTTCGGAATTCTATCAATCTTCGATAGATTATTCGATCTTATAAAAGGAAATCGATAGTTTTGTCAAACATACTTGGTATTCCATCAATCTTCGAAGGTTTGGTCGGTTCTAATAACGGGAATCGTTAATTTTTGTAAAACATTCTTGGAATTCCATTAATCTTCGAAAGATTTTTCGGCCCTCTAAAAGGAAATCGATAGTCTTGGTGAATCGTTTTTGGAATTTCAAGAATCTTCGAAAGATTGTTTGGTTTTTAAAAAAGAGAATCGATAGTTTTGATATGTAATTCTTGAAATTAAATCAATCTTCGAAAGATTATTCGGTCCTATAAAATTAAATCGATAAATTTGGTCAAACATTCTTGGACTTCCATTAATTTTCGAAAGATTATTTGGTCCTATAAAAGGAAATCGATAGTTTTGGTCAAACATTCTTGGTATTCCATCAATCTTCGAAGGTTTGGTCGGTTCTAATAACAGAAATTGATAGTTTTGGTCGAACATTCTTAGAATTCTATCAATCTTCGAAATATTATTCGGTCGATTGAAAGGAAATCGATAGTTTTGTCAAACATACTTGGTATTCCATCAATCTTCGAAGGTTTGGTCGGTTCTAATAACGGGAATCGTTAATTTTTGTAAAACATTCTTGGAATTCCATTAATCTTCGAAATATTATTCGGTCAATTAAAAGGAAATCAATAGTCCTGGTGAAACATTCTTGGAATTTCATCAATCTTCGAAAGATTTTCTGGTTTTAAGAAAGCGAATCGATAGTTTTGATCTGTAACTCTTTGTATTCGTTCAATCTTCGTAAGATTATTTGGTCCTATAAAAGGAAATCGATAGTTTTGGTCAAACTTTCTTGGTATTCCATCAATTTTCGAAAGATTGGTCTATTCTAATCACGAGAATCGATAGTTTTGGTAAAAAATTCTTGGAATTCCATCACTCTTCGAAGGTTTGGTCGGTTCTAATAACGGGAATCGATAGTTTTGGTAAAAAATTCTTGGAATTCCATCAATCTTCGAAAGATTATTCGGTCCTATAATAGGAAATCGATAGTTTTGATGAAAGATTCTTGGAAATTCATCAATCTTCGAAAGATTGTTTTGTTTTAAGAAAGCGAATCGATAGTTTTGATCTGTAACTCTTGGTATTCGTTCAATCTTCGTAAGATTATTTGGTCCTATAAAAGGAAATCGATAGTTTTGGTCAAACATTCTTGGTATTCCATCAATTTTCGAAAGATTGGTCTGTTCAATCACGGGAATTGATAGTTTTGGTCAAACATTCTTGGTATTCCATCAATCTTCGAAGGTTTGGTCGGTTCTAATAACGGGAATCGATAGTTTTGGTAAAAAATTCTTGGAATTCCATCACTCTTCGCAAGTTTATTGGGTCCTATAAAAGGAAATTGATAGTTTTGGTCAAACATTCTTGGTATTCCATCAATCTTCGAAGGTTTGGTCGGTTCTAAAAACGGGAATCGAAAGTTTTGGTCAATTATTCTTAGAATTCTATCAATCTTCGAAATATTATTCGGTCGATTGAAAGGAAATCGATAACTTTGGTTAAGCAATTTCGGAATTCGATCAATCTTCGAAAGATATTTCGGTCCTATAAAAGGAAATCGACTGTTTTGGTCAAAAATTCTTGGTATTCCATCAATCTTCGAAGGTTTGGTCGGTTCTAATAACGGAAATTGATAGTTTTGGTAAAACATTCTTGGTATTCCATCAATCTTCGATGGTTTGGTCGGTTCTAATAACGGGAATCGATAGTTTTGGTCAAACATTCTTAGAATTCTATCAATCTACGAAATATTATTCGGTCAATTATAAGGAAATCGATAACTTTGGTTAAACATTTTCGGAATTCTTACAATCTTCGAAAGATTATTCGGTCCTATAAAAGGAAATCGATAGTTTTGGTCAAACATTCTTGGTATTCCATCAATCTTCGAAGGTTTGGTCGGTTCTAATAACGGGAATCGATAGTTTTGGTAAAAAATTCTTGGAATTCCATCACTCTTCGCAAGTTTATTGGGTCCCATAAAAGGAAATCGATAGTTTTGGTCAAACATTCTTGGTATTCCATCAATCTTCGAAGGTTTGGTCGGTTCTAAAAACGGGAATCGAAAGTTTTGGTCAATTTTTCTTAGAATTCTATCAATCTTCGAAATATTATTCGGTCGATTGAAAGGAAATCGATAGTTTTGGTTAAACATTTTCGGAATTCTATCAATCTTCGATAGATTATTCGGTCTTATAAAAGGAAATCGATAGTTTTGTCAAACATACTTGGTATTCCATCAATCTTCGAAGGTTTGGTCGGTTCTAATAACGGGAATCGTTAATTTTTGTAAAACATTCTTGGAATTCCATTAATCTTCGAAATATTATTCGGTCAATTAAAAGGAAATCGATAGTCCTGGTGAAACATTCTTGGAATTTCATCAATCTTCGAAAGATTTTCTGGTTTTAAGAAAGCGAATCGATAGTTTTGATCTGTAACTCTTGGTATTCGTTCAATCTTCGTAAGATTATTTGGTCCTATAAAAGGAAATCGATAGTTTTGGTCAAACATTCTTGGTATTCCATCAATTTTCGAAAGATTGGTCTATTCTAATCACGAGAATCGATAGTTTTGGTAAAAAATTCTTGGAATTCCATCACTCTTCGAAGGTTTGGTCGGTTCTAATAACGGGAATCGATAGTTTTGGTAAAAAATTCTTGGAATTCCATCAATCTTCGAAAGATTATTCGGTCCTATAATAGGAAATCGATAGTTTTGGTGAAAGATTCTTGGAAATTCATCAATCTTCGAAAGATTGTTTTGTTTTAAGAAAGCGAATCGATAGTTTTGATCTGTAACTCTTGGTATTCGTTCAATCTTCGTAAGATTATTTGGTCCTATAAAAGGAAATCGATAGTTTTGGTCAAACATTCTTGGTATTCCATCAATCTTCGAAGGTTTGGTCGGTTCTAATAACGGGAATCGATAGTTTTGGTAAAAAATTCTTGGAATTCCATCACTCTTCGCAAGTTTATTGGGTCCCATAAAAGGAAATCGATAGTTTTGGTCAAACATTCTTGGTATTCCATCAATCTTCGAAGGTTTGGTCGGTTCTAAAAACGGGAATCGAAAGTTTTGGTCAATTTTTCTTAGAATTCTATCAATCTTCGAAATATTATTCGGTCGATTGAAAGGAAATCGATAGTTTTGGTTAAACATTTTCGGAATTCTATCAATCTTCGATAGATTATTCGGTCTTATAAAAGGAAATCGATAGTTTTGTCAAACATACTTGGTATTCCATCAATCTTCGAAGGTTTGGTCGGTTCTAATAACGGGAATCGTTAATTTTTGTAAAACATTCTTGGAATTCCATTAATCTTCGAAATATTATTCGGTCAATTAAAAGGAAATCGATAGTCCTGGTGAAACATTCTTGGAATTTCATCAATCTTCGAAAGATTTTCTGGTTTTAAGAAAGCGAATCGATAGTTTTGATCTGTAACTCTTGGTATTCGTTCAATCTTCGTAAGATTATTTGGTCCTATAAAAGGAAATCGATAGTTTTGGTCAAACATTCTTGGTATTCCATCAATTTTCGAAAGATTGGTCTATTCTAATCACGAGAATCGATAGTTTTGGTAAAAAATTCTTGGAATTCCATCACTCTTCGAAGGTTTGGTCGGTTCTAATAACGGGAATCGATAGTTTTGGTAAAAAATTCTTGGAATTCCATCAATCTTCGAAAGATTATTCGGTCCTATAATAGGAAATCGATAGTTTTGGTGAAAGATTCTTGGAAATTCATCAATCTTCGAAAGATTGTTTTGTTTTAAGAAAGCGAATCGATAGTTTTGATCTGTAACTCTTGGTATTCGTTCAATCTTCGTAAGATTATTTGGTCCTATAAAAGGAAATCGATAGTTTTGGTCAAACATTCTTGGTATTCCATCAATTTTCGAAAGATTGGTCTGTTCAATCACGGGAATTGATAGTTTTGGTCAAACATTCTTGGTATTCCATCAATCTTCGAAGGTTTGGTCGGTTCTAATAACGGGAATCGATAGTTTTGGTAAAAAATTCTTGGAATTCCATCACTCTTCGCAAGTTTATTGGGTCTTATAAAAGGAAATCGATAGTTTTGTCAAACATACTTGGTATTCCATCAATCTTCGAAGGTTTGGTCGGTTCTAATAACGGGAATCGTTAATTTTTGTAAAACATTCTTGGAATTCCATTAATCTTCGAAAGATTATTCGGTACTATAAAAGGAAATCGTTAGTTTTGTTCAAACATTCTTAGAATTCCATCAATTTTTTGAAAGATTGGTCTGTTCTAATCACGGGAATCGATAGTTTTGGTCAAACATTCTTGGTATTCCATCAATTTTCGAAAGATTGGTCTGTTCAATCACGGGAATTGATAGTTTTGGTCAAACATTCTTGGTATTCCATCAATCTTCGAAGGTTTGGTCGGTTCTAATAACGGGAATCGATAGTTTTGGTAAAAAATTCTTGGAATTCCATCACTCTTCGCAAGTTTATTGGGTCCTATAAAAGGAAATTGATAGTTTTGGTCAAACATTCTTGGTATTCCATCAATCTTCGAAGGTTTGGTCGGTTCTAAAAACGGGAATCGAAAGTTTTGGTCAATTATTCTTAGAATTCTATCAATCTACGAAATATTATTCGGTCAATTATAAGGAAATCGATAACTTTGGTTAAACATTTTCGGAATTCTTACAATCTTCGAAAGATATTTCGGTCCTATAAAAGGAAATCGATAGTTTTGGTCAAACATTCTTGGTATTCCATCAATCTTCGAAGGTTTGGTCGGTTCTAATAACGGGAATCGATAGTTTTGGTAAAAAATTCTTGGAATTCCATCACTCTTCGCAAGTTTATTGGGTCCCATAAAAGGAAATCGATAGTTTTGGTCAAACATTCTTGGTATTCCATCAATCTTCGAAGGTTTGGTCGGTTCTAAAAACGGGAATCGAAAGTTTTGGTCAATTTTTCTTAGAATTCTATCAATCTTCGAAATATTATTCGGTCGATTGAAAGGAAATCGATAGTTTTGGTTAAACATTTTCGGAATTCTATCAATCTTCGATAGATTATTCGGTCTTATAAAAGGAAATCGATAGTTTTGTCAAACATACTTGGTATTCCATCAATCTTCGAAGGTTTGGTCGGTTCTAATAACGGGAATCGTTAATTTTTGTAAAACATTCTTGGAATTCCATTAATCTTCGAAAGATTATTCGGTACTATAAAAGGAAATCGTTAGTTTTGTTCAAACATTCTTGGTATTCCATCAATTTTCGAAAGATTGGTCTATTCTAATCACGATAATCGATAGTTTTGGTCAAACATTCTTAGAATTCCATCAATTTTTGAAAGATTGGTCTATTCTAATAACGGGAATCGATAGTTTTGGTAAAAAATTCTTGGAATTCCATCACTCTTCGAAGGTTTGGTCGGTTCTAATAACGGGAATCGATAGTTTTGGTAAAAAATTCTTGGAATTCCATCAATCTTCGAAAGATTATTCGGTCCTATAATAGGAAATCGATAGTTTTGGTGAAAGATTCTTGGAAATTCATCAATCTTCGAAAGATTGTTTTGTTTTAAGAAAGCGAATCGATAGTTTTGATCTGTAACTCTTGGTATTCGTTCAATCTTCGTAAGATTATTTGGTCCTATAAAAGGAAATCGATAGTTTTGGTCAAACATTCTTGGTATTCCATCAATCTTCGAAGGTTTGGTCGGTTCTAATAACGGGAATCGATAGTTTTGGTAAAAAATTCTTGGAATTCCATCACTCTTCGCAAGTTTATTGGGTCCCATAAAAGGAAATCGATAGTTTTGGTCAAACATTCTTGGTATTCCATCAATCTTCGAAGGTTTGGTCGGTTCTAAAAACGGGAATCGAAAGTTTTGGTCAATTTTTCTTAGAATTCTATCAATCTTCGAAATATTATTCGGTCGATTGAAAGGAAATCGATAGTTTTGGTTAAACATTTTCGGAATTCTATCAATCTTCGATAGATTATTCGGTCTTATAAAAGGAAATCGATAGTTTTGTCAAACATACTTGGTATTCCATCAATCTTCGAAGGTTTGGTCGGTTCTAATAACGGGAATCGTTAATTTTTGTAAAACATTCTTGGAATTCCATTAATCTTCGAAATATTATTCGGTCAATTAAAAGGAAATCGATAGTCCTGGTGAAACATTCTTGGAATTTCATCAATCTTCGAAAGATTTTCTGGTTTTAAGAAAGCGAATCGATAGTTTTGATCTGTAACTCTTGGTATTCGTTCAATCTTCGTAAGATTATTTGGTCCTATAAAAGGAAATCGATAGTTTTGGTCAAACATTCTTGGTATTCCATCAATTTTCGAAAGATTGGTCTATTCTAATCACGAGAATCGATAGTTTTGGTAAAAAATTCTTGGAATTCCATCACTCTTCGAAGGTTTGGTCGGTTCTAATAACGGGAATCGATAGTTTTGGTAAAAAATTCTTGGAATTCCATCAATCTTCGAAAGATTATTCGGTCCTATAATAGGAAATCGATAGTTTTGGTGAAAGATTCTTGGAAATTCATCAATCTTCGAAAGATTGTTTTGTTTTAAGAAAGCGAATCGATAGTTTTGATCTGTAACTCTTGGTATTCGTTCAATCTTCGTAAGATTATTTGGTCCTATAAAAGGAAATCGATAGTTTTGGTCAAACATTCTTGGTATTCCATCAATTTTCGAAAGATTGGTCTGTTCAATCACGGGAATTGATAGTTTTGGTCAAACATTCTTGGTATTCCATCAATCTTCGAAGGTTTGGTCGGTTCTAATAACGGGAATCGATAGTTTTGGTAAAAAATTCTTGGAATTCCATCACTCTTCGCAAGTTTATTGGGTCTTATAAAAGGAAATCGATAGTTTTGTCAAACATACTTGGTATTCCATCAATCTTCGAAGGTTTGGTCGGTTCTAATAACGGGAATCGTTAATTTTTGTAAAACATTCTTGGAATTCCATTAATCTTCGAAAGATTATTCGGTACTATAAAAGGAAATCGTTAGTTTTGGTCAAACATTCTTAGAATTCCATCAATTTTTTGAAAGATTGGTCTGTTCTAATCACGGGAATCGATAGTTTTGGTCAAACATTCTTAGAATTCTATCAATCTTCGAAAGATTTTTCGGCCCTATAAAAGGAAATCGATAGTCTTGGTGAATCGTTCTTGGAATTTCAGGAATCTTCGAAAGATTGTTTGGTTTTTAAAAAAGAGAATCGATAGTTTTGATATGTAATTCTTGAAATTAAATCAATCTTCGAAAGATTATTCGGTCCTATAAAATTAAATCGATAAATTTGGTCAAACATTCTTGGACTTCCATTAATTTTCGAAAGATTATTTGGTCCTATAAAAGGAAATCGATAGTTTTGGTCAAACATTCTTGGTATTCCATCAATCTTCGAAGGTTTGGTCGGTTCTAATAACAGAAATTGATAGTTTTGGTCGAACATTCTTAGAATTCTATCAATCTTCGAAATATTATTCGGTCGATTGAAAGCGAATCGATAGTTTTGATCTGTAACTCTTGGTATTCGTTCAATCTTCGTAAGATTATTTGGTCCTATAAAAGGAAATCGATAGTTTTGGTCAAACATTCTTGGTATTCCATCAATTTTCGAAAGATTGGTCTGTTCAATCACGGGAATTGATAGTTTTGGTCAAACATTCTTGGTATTCCATCAATCTTCGAAGGTTTGGTCGGTTCTAATAACGGGAATCGATAGTTTTGGTAAAAAATTCTTGGAATTCCATCACTCTTCGCAAGTTTATTGGGTCCTATAAAAGGAAATTGATAGTTTTGGTCAAACATTCTTGGTATTCCATCAATCTTCGAAGGTTTGGTCGGTTCTAAAAACGGGAATCGAAAGTTTTGGTCAATTATTCTTAGAATTCTATCAATCTACGAAATATTATTCGGTCAATTATAAGGAAATCGATAACTTTGGTTAAACATTTTCGGAATTCTTACAATCTTCGAAAGATTATTCGGTCTTATAAAAGGAAATCGATAGTTTTGGTCAAACATTCTTGGTATTCCATCAATCTTCGAAGGTTTGGTCGGTTCTAATAACGGGAATCGATAGTTTTGGTAAAAAATTCTTGGAATTCCATCACTCTTCGCAAGTTTATTGGGTCCCTTAAAAGGAAATCGATAGTTTTGGTCAAACATTCTTGGTATTCCATCAATCTTCGAAGGTTTGGTCGGTTCTAAAAACGGGAATCGAAAGTTTTGGTCAATTTTTCTTAGAATTCTATCAATCTTCGAAATATTATTCGGTCGATTGAAAGGAAATCGATAGTTTTGGTTAAACATTTTCGGAATTCTATCAATCTTCGATAGATTATTCGGTCTTATAAAAGGAAATCGATAGTTTTGTCAAACATACTTGGTATTCCATCAATCTTCGAAGGTTTGGTCGGTTCTAATAACGGGAATCGTTAATTTTTGTAAAACATTCTTGGAATTCCATTAATCTTCGAAAGATTATTCGGTACTATAAAAGGAAATCGTTAGTTTTGTTCAAACATTCTTGGTATTCCATCAATTTTCGAAAGATTGGTCTATTCTAATCACGATAATCGATAGTTTTGGTCAAACATTCTTAGAATTCCATCAATTTTTGAAAGATTGGTCTATTCTAATCACGAGAATCGATAGTTTTGGTAAAAAATTCTTGGAATTCCATCACTCTTCGAAGGTTTGGTCGGTTCTAATAACGGGAATCGATAGTTTTGGTAAAAAATTCTTGGAATTCCATCAATCTTCGAAAGATTATTCGGTCCTATAATAGGAAATCGATAGTTTTGGTGAAAGATTCTTGGAAATTCATCAATCTTCGAAAGATTGTTTTGTTTTAAGAAAGCGAATCGATAGTTTTGATCTGTAACTCTTGGTATTCGTTCAATCTTCGTAAGATTATTTGGTCCTATAAAAGGAAATCGATAGTTTTGGTCAAACATTCTTGGTATTCCATCAATTTCCGAAGGTTTGGTCGGTTCTAATAACGGGAATCGATAGTTTTGGTAAAAAATTCTTGGAATTCCATCACTCTTCGCAAGTTTATTGGGTCCTATAAAAGGAAATCGTTAGTTTTGTTCAAACATTCTTGGTATTCCATCAATTTTCGAAAGATTGGTCCATTCTAATCACGATAATCGATAGTTTTGGTCAAACATTCTTAGAATTCCATCAATTTTTTGAAAGATTGGTCTGTTCTTATCACGGGAATCGATAGTTTTGGTCAAACATTCTTAGAATTCTATCAATCTTCGAAAGATTTTTCGGCCCTATAAAAGGAAATCGATAGTCTTGGTGAATCGTTCTTGGAATTTCAGGAATCTTCGAAAGATTGTTTGGTTTTTAAAAAAGAGAATCGATAGTTTTGATATGTAATTCTTGAAATTAAATCAATCTTCGAAAGATTATTCGGTCCTATAAAATTAAATCGATAAATTTGGTCAAACATTCTTGGTATTCCATCAATCTTCGAAGGTTTGGTCGGTTCTAAAAACGGGAATCGAAAGTTTTGGTCAATTTTTCTTAGAATTCTATCAATCTTCGAAATATTATTCGGTCGATTGAAAGGAAATCGATAGTTTTGGTTAAACATTTTCGGAATTCTATCAATCTTCGATAGATTATTCGGTCTTATAAAAGGAAATCGATAGTTTTGTCAAACATACTTGGTATTCCATCAATCTTCGAAGGTTTGGTCGGTTCTAATAACGGGAATCGTTAATTTTTGTAAAACATTCTTGGAATTCCATTAATCTTCGAAATATTATTCGGTCAATTAAAAGGAAATCGATAGTCCTGGTGAAACATTCTTGGAATTTCATCAATCTTCGAAAGATTTTCTGGTTTTAAGAAAGCGAATCGATAGTTTTGATCTGTAACTCTTGGTATTCGTTCAATCTTCGTAAGATTATTTGGTCCTATAAAAGGAAATCGATAGTTTTGGTCAAACATTCTTGGTATTCCATCAATTTTCGAAAGATTGGTCTATTCTAATCACGAGAATCGATAGTTTTGGTAAAAAATTCTTGGAATTCCATCACTCTTCGAAGGTTTGGTCGGTTCTAATAACGGGAATCGATAGTTTTGGTAAAAAATTCTTGGAATTCCATCAATCTTCGAAAGATTATTCGGTCCTATAATAGGAAATCGATAGTTTTGATGAAAGATTCTTGGAAATTCATCAATCTTCGAAAGATTGTTTTGTTTTAAGAAAGCGAATCGATAGTTTTGATCTGTAACTCTTGGTATTCGTTCAATCTTCGTAAGATTATTTGGTCCTATAAAAGGAAATCGATAGTTTTGGTCAAACATTCTTGGTATTCCATCAATTTTCGAAAGATTGGTCTGTTCAATCACGGGAATTGATAGTTTTGGTCAAACATTCTTGGTATTCCATCAATCTTCGAAGGTTTGGTCGGTTCTAATAACGGGAATCGATAGTTTTGGTAAAAAATTCTTGGAATTCCATCACTCTTCGCAAGTTTATTGGGTCTTATAAAAGGAAATCGATAGTTTTGTCAAACATACTTGGTATTCCATCAATCTTCGAAGGTTTGGTCGGTTCTAATAACGGGAATCGTTAATTTTTGTAAAACATTCTTGGAATTCCATTAATCTTCGAAAGATTATTCGGTACTATAAAAGGAAATCGTTAGTTTTGTTCAAACATTCTTAGAATTCCATCAATTTTTTGAAAGATTGGTCTGTTCTAATCACGGGAATCGATAGTTTTGGTCAAACATTCTTAGAATTCTATCAATCTTCGAAAGATTTTTCGGCCCTATAAAAGGAAATCGATAGTCTTGGTGAATCGTTCTTGGAATTTCAGGAATCTTCGAAAGATTGTTTGGTTTTTAAAAAAGAGAATCGATAGTTTTGATATGTAATTCTTGAAATTAAATCAATCTTCGAAAGATTATTCGGTCCTATAAAATTAAATCGATAAATTTGGTCAAACATTCTTGGACTTCCATTAATTTTCGAAAGATTATTTGGTCCTATAAAAGGAAATCGATAGTTTTGGTCAAACATTCTTGGTATTCCATCAATCTTCGAAGGTTTGGTCGGTTCTAATAACAGAAATTGATAGTTTTGGTCGAACATTCTTAGAATTCTATCAATCTTCGAAATATTATTCGGTCGATTGAAAGCGAATCGATAGTTTTGATCTGTAACTCTTGGTATTCGTTCAATCTTCGTAAGATTATTTGGTCCTATAAAAGGAAATCGATAGTTTTGATCAAACATTCTTGGTATTCCATCAATTTTCGAAAGATTGGTCTGTTCAATCACGGGAATTGATAGTTTTGGTCAAACATTCTTGGTATTCCATCAATCTTCGAAGGTTTGGTCGGTTCTAATAACGGGAATCGATAGTTTTGGTAAAAAATTCTTGGAATTCCATCACTCTTCGCAAGTTTATTGGGTCCTATAAAAGGAAATTGATAGTTTTGGTCAAACATTCTTGGTATTCCATCAATCTTCGAAGGTTTGGTCGGTTCTAAAAACGGGAATCGAAAGTTTTGGTCAATTATTCTTAGAATTCTATCAATCTACGAAATATTATTCGGTCAATTATAAGGAAATCGATAACTTTGGTTAAACATTTTCGGAATTCTTACAATCTTCGAAAGATTATTCGGTCCTATAAAAGGAAATCGATAGTTTTGGTCAAACATTCTTGGTATTCCATCAATCTTCGAAGGTTTGGTCGGTTCTAATAACGGGAATCGATAGTTTTGGTAAAAAATTCTTGGAATTCCATCACTCTTCGCAAGTTTATTGGGTCCCATAAAAGGAAATCGATAGTTTTGGTCAAACATTCTTGGTATTCCATCAATCTTCGAAGGTTTGGTCGGTTCTAAAAACGGGAATCGAAAGTTTTGGTCAATTTTTCTTAGAATTCTATCAATCTTCGAAATATTATTCGGTCGATTGAAAGGAAATCGATAGTTTTGGTTAAACATTTTCGGAATTCTATCAATCTTCGATAGATTATTCGGTCTTATAAAAGGAAATCGATAGTTTTGTCAAACATACTTGGTATTCCATCAATCTTCGAAGGTTTGGTCGGTTCTAATAACGGGAATCGTTAATTTTTGTAAAACATTCTTGGAATTCCATTAATCTTCGAAAGATTATTCGGTACTATAAAAGGAAATCGTTAGTTTTGTTCAAACATTCTTGGTATTCCATCAATTTTCGAAAGATTGGTCTATTCTAATCACGATAATCGATAGTTTTGGTCAAACATTCTTAGAATTCCATCAATTTTTGAAAGATTGGTCTATTCTAATCACGAGAATCGATAGTTTTGGTAAAAAATTCTTGGAATTCCATCACTCTTCGAAGGTTTGGTCGGTTCTAATAACGGGAATCGATAGTTTTGGTAAAAAATTCTTGGAATTCCATCAATCTTCGAAAGATTATTCGGTCCTATAATAGGAAATCGATAGTTTTGGTGAAAGATTCTTGGAAATTCATCAATCTTCGAAAGATTGTTTTGTTTTAAGAAAGCGAATCGATAGTTTTGATCTGTAACTCTTGGTATTCGTTCAATCTTCGTAAGATTATTTGGTCCTATAAAAGGAAATCGATAGTTTTGGTCAAACATTCTTGGTATTCCATCAATCTTCGAAGGTTTGGTCGGTTCTAATAACGGGAATCGATAGTTTTGGTAAAAAATTCTTGGAATTCCATCACTCTTCGCAAGTTTATTGGGTCCTATAAAAGGAAATCGTTAGTTTTGTTCAAACATTCTTGGTATTCCATCAATTTTCGAAAGATTGGTCCATTCTAATCACGATAATCGATAGTTTTGGTCAAACATTCTTAGAATTCCATCAATTTTTTGAAAGATTGGTCTGTTCTTATCACGGGAATCGATAGTTTTGGTCAAACATTCTTAGAATTCTATCAATCTTCGAAAGATTTTTCGGCCCTATAAAAGGAAATCGATAGTCTTGGTGAATCGTTCTTGGAATTTCAGGAATCTTCGAAAGATTGTTTGGTTTTTAAAAAAGAGAATCGATAGTTTTGATATGTAATTCTTGAAATTAAATCAATCTTCGAAAGATTATTCGGTCCTATAAAATTAAATCGATAAATTTGGTCAAACATTCTTGGACTTCCATTAATTTTCGAAAGATTATTTGGTCCTATAAAAGGAAATCGATAGTTTTGGTCAAACATTCTTGGTATTCCATCAATCTTCGAAGGTTTGGTCGGTTCTAATAACAGAAATTGATAGTTTTGGTCGAACATTCTTAGAATTCTATCAATCTTCGAAATATTATTCGGTCGATTGAAAGGAAATCGATAGTTTTGGTTAAACATTTTCTGAATTCTATCAATCTTCGAAAGATTTTCTGGTTTTAAGAAAGCGAATCGATAGTTTTGATCTGTAACTCTTGGTATTCGTTCAATCTTCGTAAGATTATTTGGTCCTATAAAAGGTAATCGATAGTTTTGGTCAAACATTCTTGGTATTCCATCAATTTTCGAAAGATTGGTCTATTCTAATCACGAGAATCGATAGTTTTGGTAAAAAATTCTTGGAATTCCATCACTCTTCGAAGGTTTGGTCGGTTCTAATAACGGGAATCGATAGTTTTGGTAAAAAATTATTGGAATTCCATCAATCTTCGAAAGATTATTCGGTCCTATAATAGGAAATCGATAGTTTTGGTGAAAGATTCTCGGAAATTCATCAATCTTCGAAAGATTGTTTTGTTTTAAGAAAGCGAATCGATAGTTTTGATCTGTAACTCTTGGTATTCGTTCAATCTTCGTAAGATTATTTGGTCCTATAAAAGGAAATCGATAGTTTTGGTCAAACATTCTTGGTATTCCATCAATTTTCGAAAGATTGGTCTGTTCAATCACGGGAATTGATAGTTTTGGTCAAACATTCTTGGTATTCCATCAATCTTCGAAGGTTTGGTCGGTTCTAATAACGGGAATCGATAGTTTTGGTAAAAAATTCTTGGAATTCCATCACTCTTCGCAAGTTTATTGGGTCCTATAAAAGGAAATTGATAGTTTTGGTCAAACATTCTTAATATTCCATCAATCTTCGAAGGTTTGGTCGGTTCTAAAAACGGGAATCGAAAGTTTTGGTCAATTATTCTTAGAATTCTATCAATCTTCGAAATATTATTCGGTCGATTGAAAGGAAATCGATAACTTTGGTTAAGCAATTTCGGAATTCGATCAATCTTCGAAAGATATTTCGGTCCTATAAAAGGAAATCGATAGATTTGTCAAACATTCTTGGTATTCCATCAATCTTCGAAGGTTTGGTCGGTTCTAATAACGGGAATCGTTATCTTTTGTAAAACATTCTTGGAATTCCATTAATCTTCGAAAGATTATTCGGTCAATTGAAAGAAAATCGATAACTTTGGTTAAACATTCTCGGAATTCTATCAATCTTCGAAAGATTTTTCGGACCTATAAAAGGAAATCGATAGTCTTGGTGAAACATTCTTGGAATTTCATCAATCTTCGAAAGATTGTCTGGTCTTAAGAAAGCGAATCGATAGTTTTGATCTGTAACTCTTGGTATTCGTTCAATCTTCGTAAGATTATTTGGTCCTATAAAAGGAAATCGTTAGTTTTGTTCAAACATTCTTGGTATTCCATCAATTTTCGAAAGATTGGTCTATTCTAATCACGATAATCGATAGTTTTGGTCAAACATTCTTAGAATTCCATCAATTTTTTGAAAGATTGGTCTGTTCTAATCACGGGAATCGATAGTTTTGGTCAAACATTCTTAGAATTCTATCAATCTTCGAAAGATTATTCGGTACTATAAAAGGAAATCGTTAGTTTTGTTCAAACATTC
The DNA here is from genome assembly GCF_949628265.1 of Cloeon dipterum. Lineage (NCBI taxonomy): Eukaryota > Metazoa > Arthropoda > Insecta > Ephemeroptera > Baetidae > Cloeon > Cloeon dipterum. Next base: position 755,095 of record NC_088790.1, on the reverse strand, counting down.
TTGGTATTCCATCAATTTTCGAAAGATTGGTCTATTCTAATCACGATAATCGATAGTTTTGGTCAAACATTCTTAGAATTCCATCAATTTTTTGAAAGATTGGTCTGTTCTAATCACGGGAATCGATAGTTTTGGTCAAACATTCTTAGAATTCTATCAATCTTCGAAAGATTTTTCGGCCCTATAAAAGGAAATCGATAGTCTTGGTGAATCGTTCTTGGAATTTCAGGAATCTTCGAAAGATTGTTTGGTTTTTAAAAAAGAGAATCGATAGTTTTGATATGTAATTCTTGAAATTAAATCAATCTTTGAAAGATTATTCGGTCCTAAAAAATTAAATCGATAGTTTTGGTCAAACATTCTTGGACTTCCATTAATTTTCGAAAGATTATTTGGTCCTATAAAAGGAAATCGATAGTTTTGGTCAAACATTCTTGGTATTCCATCAATCTTCGAAGGTTTGGTCGGTTCTAATAACAGAAATTGATAGTTTTGGTCGAACATTCTTAGAATTCTATCAATCTTCGAAATATTATTCGGTCGATTGAAAGGAAATCGATAGTTTTGATCAAACATTCTTGGTATTCCATCAATATTCGAAAGATTGGTCTGTTCTAATCACGGAAATCAATAGTTTTGGTCAAACATTCTTAATATTCCATCAATCTTCGAAGGTTTGGTAGGTACTAATAACGGGAATCGATAGTTTTGGTCAAACATTCTTAGAAATCTATCAATCTTCGAAATATTATTCGGTCAATTGAAAGGAAATCGATAACTTTGGTTAAACATTTTCGGAATTCGATCAATCTTCGAAAGATTATTCGGTCCTATAAAAGGAAATCGATAGTTTTGGTCAAACAACCTTGGTATTCCATCAATCTTCGAAGGTTTGGTCGGTTCTAATAACGGAAATTGATAGTTTTGGTAAAACATTCTTGGAATTCCATTAATCTTCGAAATATTATTCGGTCAATTAAAAGGAAATCGATAGTCCTGGTGAAACATTCTTGGAATTTCATCAATCTTCGAAAGATTTTCTGGTTTTAAGAAAGCGAATCGATAGTTTTGATCTGTAACTCTTGGTATTCGTTCAATCTTCGTAAGATTATTTGGTCCTATAAAAGGAAATCGATAGTTTTGGTCAAACATTCTTGGTATTCCATCAATTTTCGAAAGATTGGTCTATTCTAATCACGAGAATCGATAGTTTTGGTAAAAAATTCTTGGAATTCCATCACTCTTCGAAGGTTTGGTCGGTTCTAATAACGGGAATCGATAGTTTTGGTAAAAAATTCTTGGAATTCCATCAATCTTCGAAAGATTATTCGGTCCTATAATAGGAAATCGATAGTTTTGGTGAAAGCTTCTTGGAAATTCATCAATCTTCGAAAGATTGTTTTGTTTTAAGAAAGCGAATCGATAGTTTTGATCTGTAACTCTTGGTATTCGTTCAATCTTCGTAAGATTATTTGGTCCTATAAAAGGAAATCGATAGTTTTGGTCAAACATTCTTGGTATTCCATCAATTTTCGAAAGATTGGTCTGTTCAATCACGGGAATTGATAGTTTTGGTCAAACATTCTTGGTATTCCATCAATCTTCGAAGGTTTGGTCGGTTCTAATAACGGGAATCGATAGTTTTGGTAAAAAATTCTTGGAATTCCATCACTCTTCGCAAGTTTATTGGGTCTTATAAAAGGAAATCGATAGTTTTGTCAAACATACTTGGTATTCCATCAATCTTCGAAGGTTTGGTCGGTTCTAATAACGGGAATCGTTAATTTTTGTAAAACATTCTTGGAATTCCATTAATCTTCGAAAGATTATTCGGTACTATAAAAGGAAATCGTTAGTTTTGTTCAAACATTCTTAGAATTCCATCAATTTTTTGAAAGATTGGTCTGTTCTAATCACGGGAATCGATAGTTTTGGTCAAACATTCTTAGAATTCTATCAATCTTCGAAAGATTTTTCGGCCCTATAAAAGGAAATCGATAGTCTTGGTGAATCGTTCTTGGAATTTCAGGAATCTTCGAAAGATTGTTTGGTTTTTAAAAAAGAGAATCGATAGTTTTGATATGTAATTCTTGAAATTAAATCAATCTTCGAAAGATTATTCGGTCCTATAAAATTAAATCGATAAATTTGGTCAAACATTCTTGGACTTCCATTAATTTTCGAAAGATTATTTGGTCCTATAAAAGGAAATCGATAGTTTTGGTCAAACATTCTTGGTATTCCATCAATCTTCGAAGGTTTGGTCGGTTCTAATAACAGAAATTGATAGTTTTGGTCGAACATTCTTAGAATTCTATCAATCTTCGAAATATTATTCGGTCGATTGAAAGCGAATCGATAGTTTTGATCTGTAACTCTTGGTATTCGTTCAATCTTCGTAAGATTATTTGGTCCTATAAAAGGAAATCGATAGTTTTGATCAAACATTCTTGGTATTCCATCAATTTTCGAAAGATTGGTCTGTTCAATCACGGGAATTGATAGTTTTGGTCAAACATTCTTGGTATTCCATCAATCTTCGAAGGTTTGGTCGGTTCTAATAACGGGAATCGATAGTTTTGGTAAAAAATTCTTGGAATTCCATCACTCTTCGCAAGTTTATTGGGTCCTATAAAAGGAAATTGATAGTTTTGGTCAAACATTCTTGGTATTCCATCAATCTTCGAAGGTTTGGTCGGTTCTAAAAACGGGAATCGAAAGTTTTGGTCAATTATTCTTAGAATTCTATCAATCTACGAAATATTATTCGGTCAATTATAAGGAAATCGATAACTTTGGTTAAACATTTTCGGAATTCTTACAATCTTCGAAAGATTATTCGGTCCTATAAAAGGAAATCGATAGTTTTGGTCAAACATTCTTGGTATTCCATCAATCTTCGAAGGTTTGGTCGGTTCTAATAACGGGAATCGATAGTTTTGGTAAAAAATTCTTGGAATTCCATCACTCTTCGCAAGTTTATTGGGTCCCATAAAAGGAAATCGATAGTTTTGGTCAAACATTCTTGGTATTCCATCAATCTTCGAAGGTTTGGTCGGTTCTAAAAACGGGAATCGAAAGTTTTGGTCAATTTTTCTTAGAATTCTATCAATCTTCGAAATATTATTCGGTCGATTGAAAGGAAATCGATAGTTTTGGTTAAACATTTTCGGAATTCTATCAATCTTCGATAGATTATTCGGTCTTATAAAAGGAAATCGATAGTTTTGTCAAACATACTTGGTATTCCATCAATCTTCGAAGGTTTGGTCGGTTCTAATAACGGGAATCGTTAATTTTTGTAAAACATTCTTGGAATTCCATTAATCTTCGAAAGATTATTCGGTACTATAAAAGGAAATCGTTAGTTTTGTTCAAACATTCTTGGTATTCCATCAATTTTCGAAAGATTGGTCTATTCTTATCACGATAATCGATAGTTTTGGTCAAACATTCTTAGAATTCTATCAATCTTCGAAAGATTGGTCTATTCTAATCACGAGAATCGATAGTTTTGGTAAAAAATTCTTGGAATTCCATCACTCTTCGAAGGTTTGGTCGGTTCTAATAACGGGAATCGATAGTTTTGGTAAAAAATTCTTGGAATTCCATCAATCTTCGAAAGATTATTCGGTCCTATAATAGGAAATCGATAGTTTTGGTGAAAGATTCTTGGAAATTCATCAATCTTCGAAAGATTGTTTTGTTTTAAGAAAGCGAATCGATAGTTTTGATCTGTAACTCTTGGTATTCGTTCAATCTTCGTAAGATTATTTGGTCCTATAAAAGGAAATCGATAGTTTTGGTCAAACATTCTTGGTATTCCATCAATCTTCGAAGGTTTGGTCGGTTCTAATAACGGGAATCGATAGTTTTGGTAAAAAATTCTTGGAATTCCATCACTCTTCGCAAGTTTATTGGGTCCTATAAAAGGAAATCGTTAGTTTTGTTCAAACATTCTTGGTATTCCATCAATTTTCGAAAGATTGGTCCATTCTAATCACGATAATCGATAGTTTTGGTCAAACATTCTTAGAATTCCATCAATTTTTTGAAAGATTGGTCTGTTCTTATCACGGGAATCGATAGTTTTGGTCAAACATTCTTAGAATTCTATCAATCTTCGAAAGATTTTTCGGCCCTATAAAAGGAAATCGATAGTCTTGGTGAATCGTTCTTGGAATTTCAGGAATCTTCGAAAGATTGTTTGGTTTTTAAAAAAGAGAATCGATAGTTTTGATATGTAATTCTTGAAATTAAATCAATCTTCGAAAGATTATTCGGTCCTATAAAATTAAATCGATAAATTTGGTCAAACATTCTTGGACTTCCATTAATTTTCGAAAGATTATTTGGTCCTATAAAAGGAAATCGATAGTTTTGGTCAAACATTCTTGGTATTCCATCAATCTTCGAAGGTTTGGTCGGTTCTAATAACAGAAATTGATAGTTTTGGTCGAACATTCTTAGAATTCTATCAATCTTCGAAATATTATTCGGTCGATTGAAAGGAAATCGATAGTTTTGGTTAAACATTTTCGGAATTCTATCAATCTTCGAAAGATTTTCTGGTTTTAAGAAAGCGAATCGATAGTTTTGATCTGTAACTCTTGGTATTCGTTCAATCTTCGTAAGATTATTTGGTCCTATAAAAGGTAATCGATAGTTTTGGTCAAACATTCTTGGTATTCCATCAATTTTCGAAAGATTGGTCTATTCTAATCACGAGAATCGATAGTTTTGGTAAAAAATTCTTGGAATTCCATCACTCTTCGAAGGTTTGGTCGGTTCTAATAACGGGAATCGATAGTTTTGGTAAAAAATTATTGGAATTCCATCAATCTTCGAAAGATTATTCGGTCCTATAATAGGAAATCGATAGTTTTGGTGAAAGATTCTCGGAAATTCATCAATCTTCGAAAGATTGTTTTGTTTTAAGAAAGCGAATCGATAGTTTTGATCTGTAACTCTTGGTATTCGTTCAATCTTCGTAAGATTATTTGGTCCTATAAAAGGAAATCGATAGTTTTGGTCAAACATTCTTGGTATTCCATCAATTTTCGAAAGATTGGTCTGTTCAATCACGGGAATTGATAGTTTTGGTCAAACATTCTTGGTATTCCATCAATCTTCGAAGGTTTGGTCGGTTCTAATAACGGGAATCGATAGTTTTGGTAAAAAATTCTTGGAATTCCATCACTCTTCGCAAGTTTATTGGGTCCTATAAAAGGAAATTGATAGTTTTGGTCAAACATTCTTAATATTCCATCAATCTTCGAAGGTTTGGTCGGTTCTAAAAACGGGAATCGAAAGTTTTGGTCAATTATTCTTAGAATTCTATCAATCTTCGAAATATTATTCGGTCGATTGAAAGGAAATCGATAACTTTGGTTAAGCAATTTCGGAATTCGATCAATCTTCGAAAGATATTTCGGTCCTATAAAAGGAAATCGATAGATTTGTCAAACATTCTTGGTATTCCATCAATCTTCGAAGGTTTGGTCGGTTCTAATAACGGGAATCGTTATCTTTTGTAAAACATTCTTGGAATTCCATTAATCTTCGAAAGATTATTCGGTCAATTGAAAGAAAATCGATAACTTTGGTTAAACATTCTCGGAATTCTATCAATCTTCGAAAGATTTTTCGGACCTATAAAAGGAAATCGATAGTCTTGGTGAAACATTCTTGGAATTTCATCAATCTTCGAAAGATTGTCTGGTCTTAAGAAAGCGAATCGATAGTTTTGATCTGTAACTCTTGGTATTCGTTCAATCTTCGTAAGATTATTTGGTCCTATAAAAGGAAATCGTTAGTTTTGTTCAAACATTCTTGGTATTCCATCAATTTTCGAAAGATTGGTCTATTCTAATCACGATAATCGATAGTTTTGGTCAAACATTCTTAGAATTCCATCAATTTTTTGAAAGATTGGTCTGTTCTAATCACGGGAATCGATAGTTTTGGTCAAACATTCTTAGAATTCTATCAATCTTCGAAAGATTATTCGGTACTATAAAAGGAAATCGTTAGTTTTGTTCAAACATTCTTGGTATTCCATCAATTTTCGAAAGATTGGTCTATTCTAATCACGATAATCGATAGTTTTGGTCAAACATTCTTAGAATTCCATCAATTTTTTGAAAGATTGGTCTGTTCTAATCACGGGAATCGATAGTTTTGGTCAAACATTCTTAGAATTCTATCAATCTTCGAAAGATTTTTCGGCCCTATAAAAGGAAATCGATAGTCTTGGTGAATCGTTCTTGGAATTTCAGGAATCTTCGAAAGATTGTTTGGTTTTTAAAAAAGAGAATCGATAGTTTTGATATGTAATTCTTGAAATTAAATCAATCTTTGAAAGATTATTCGGTCCTAAAAAATTAAATCGATAGTTTTGGTCAAACATTCTTGGACTTCCATTAATTTTCGAAAGATTATTTGGTCCTATAAAAGGAAATCGATAGTTTTGGTCAAACATTCTTGGTATTCCATCAATCTTCGAAGGTTTGGTCGGTTCTAATAACAGAAATTGATAGTTTTGGTCGAACATTCTTAGAATTCTATCAATCTTCGAAATATTATTCGGTCGATTGAAAGGAAATCGATAGTTTTGATCAAACATTCTTGGTATTCCATCAATATTCGAAAGATTGGTCTGTTCTAATCACGGAAATCAATAGTTTTGGTCAAACATTCTTAATATTCCATCAATCTTCGAAGGTTTGGTAGGTACTAATAACGGGAATCGATAGTTTTGGTCAAACATTCTTAGAAATCTATCAATCTTCGAAATATTATTCGGTCAATTGAAAGGAAATCGATAACTTTGGTTAAACATTTTCGGAATTCGATCAATCTTCGAAAGATTATTCGGTCCTATAAAAGGAAATCGATAGTTTTGGTCAAACAACCTTGGTATTCCATCAATCTTCGAAGGTTTGGTCGGTTCTAATAACGGAAATTGATAGTTTTGGTAAAACATTCTTGGAATTCCATCAATCTTCGAAAGATTATTCGGTCCTATAAAAGGAAATCGATAGTTTTGGTGAAACATTCTTGGAATTTCATCAATCTTCGAAAGATTGTTTTGTTTTAAGAAAGCGAATCGATAGTTTTGATCAAACATTCTTGGTATTCCATCAATATTCGAAAGTTTGGTCTGTTCTAATCACGGGAATCAATAGTTTTGGTCAAACATTCTTAATATTCCATCAATCTTCGAAATATTATTCGGTCCTATAAAAGGAAATCGATAGTTTTGATCAAACATTCTTAGAATTCAATCAATCTTCGAAATATTATTCGGTCAATTGAAAGGAAATCGATAACTTTGGTTTAACATTCTCAGAATTCTAACAATCTTCGAAAGATTATTCGGTCCTATAAAAGGAAATCGATAGTTTTGGTCAAACAACCTTGGTATTCCATCAATCTTCGAAGGTTTCGTCGGTTCTAATAACGGAAATTGATAGTTTTGGTAAAAAATTCTTGGAATTCCATCAATCTTCGAAAGATTATTCGGTTCTATAAAAGGAAATCGATAGTTTTGGTGAAACATTCTTGGACTTCCATTAATTTTCGAAAGATTGGTCGGTTCTAATAACGGGAATCGATAGTTTTTGTCAAACATTCTTAGAATTCCATCAATATTCAAAAGATTGGTCTGTTCTAATCACGGGAATCGATAGTTTTGGTCAAACATTCTTGGTATTCCATCAATCTTCGAAATATTATTCGGTCCTATAAAAGGAAATCGATAGTTTTGATCAAACATTCTTAGAATTCAATCAATCTTCGAAATATTATTCGGTCAATTGAAAGGAAATCGATAACTTTGGTTTAACATTTTCAGAATTCTAACAATCTTCGAAAGATTATTCGGTCCTATAAAAGAAAATCGATAGTTTTGGTCAAACAACCTTGGTATTCCATCAATCTTCGAAGGTTTCGTCGGTTCTAATAACGGAAATTGATAGTTTTGGTAAAAAATTCTTGGAATTCCATCAATCTTCGAAAGATTATTCGGTCCTATAAAAGGAAATCGATAGTTTTGGTGAAACATTCTTGGACTTCCATTAATTTTCGAAAGATTGGTCGGTTCTAATAACGGGAATCGATAGTTTTTGTCAAACATTCTTAGAATTCCATCAATATTCAAAAGATTGGTCTGTTCTAATCACGGGAATCGATAGTTTTGGTCAAACATTCTTGGTATTCCATCAATCTTCGAAATATTATTCGGTCGATAGAAAGGAAATCGATAACTTTGGTTAAACAATTTTGGAATTCGATCAATCTTCGAAAGATTATTCGGTCCTATAAAAGGAAATCGATAGTTTTGGTCAAACAACCTTGGAATTCCATCAATCTTCGAAGGTTTGGTCGGTTCTAATAACGGAAATTGATAGTTTTGGTAAAACATTCTTGGAATTCCATCAATCTTCGAAAGATTATTCGGTCCTATAAAAGGAAATCGATAGTTTTGGTCAAACAACCTTGGAATTCCATCAATCTTCGAAGGTTTGGTCGGTTCTAATAACGGGAATCGATAGTTTTGATCAAACATTCTTGGTATTTCATCAATCATCGAAGGTTTGGTCGGTTCTTATAACGGGAATCGATAGTTTTGGTAAAAAATTCTTGGAATTCCATCAATCTTCGAAAGATTATTCGGTCCTATAAAAGGAAATCGATAGTTTTGGTCAAACATTCTTAGAATTCTATCAATCTTCGAAATATTATTCGGTCGATAGAAAGGAAATCGATAACTTTGGTTAAACATTCTTGGAATTTCATCAATCTTCGAAAGATTGTTTTGTTTTAAGAAAGCGAATCGATAGTTTTGATCAAACATTCTTGGTATTCCATCAATATTCGAAAGTTTGGTCTGTTCTAATCACGGGAATCAATAGTTTTGGTCAAACATTCTTAATATTCCATCAATCTTCGAAGGTTTGGTAGGTACTAATAACGGGAATCGATAGTTTTTGTCAAACATTCTTAGAATTCCATCAATATTCGAAAGATTGGTCTGTTCTTATCACGGGAATAGATAGTTTTGGTCAAACATTCTTGGTATTCCATCAATCTTCGAAATATTATTCGGTCCTATAAAAGGAAATCGATAGTTTTGGTCAAAAAACCTTGGTATTCCATCAATCTTCGAAGGTTTCGTCGGTTCTAATAACGGAAATTAATAGTTTTGGTAAAACATTCTTGGAATTCCATCAATCTTCGAAAGATTATTTGGTCCTATATAAGGAAATCGATAGTTTTGATCAAACATTCTTGGTATTCCATCAATATTCGAAAGATTGGTCTGTTCTAATCACGGGAATCGATAGTTTTGGTCAAACATTCTTGGTATTCCATCAATCTTCGAAATATTATTCGGTCGATAGAAAGGAAATCGATAACTTTGGTTAAACAATTTTGGAATTCGATCAATCTTCGAAATATTATTCGGTCCTATAAAAGGAAATCGATAGTTTTGGTCAAACAACCTTGGAATTCCATCAATCTTCGAAGGTTTGGTCGGTTCTAATAACGGAAATTGATAGTTTTTGTAAAACATTCTTGGAATTCCATCAATCTTCGAAAGAATATTCGGTCGATAGAAAGGAAATCGATAACTTTGGTTAAACAATTTTGGAATTCGATCAATCTTCGAAAGATTATTCGGTCCTATAAAAGGAAATCGATAGTTTTGGTCAAACAACCTTGGAATTCCATCAATCTTCGAAGGTTTCGTCGGTTCTAATAACGGAAATTGATAGTTTTGGTAAAACATTCTTGGAATTCCATCAATCTTCGAAAGATTATTCGGTCCTATAAAAGGAAATCGATAGTTTTGGTGAAACATTCTTGGAATTTCATCAATCTTCGAAAGATTGTTTTGTTTTAAGAAAGCGAATCGATAGTTTTGATCAAACATTCTTGGTATTCCATCAATATTCGAAAGTTTGGTCTGTTCTAATCACGGGAATCAATAGTTTTGGTCAAACATTCTTAATATTCCATCAATCTTCGAAGGTTTGGTAGGTACTAATAACGGGAATCGATAGTTTTTGTCAAACATTCTTAGAATTCCATCAATATTCGAAAGATTGGTCTGTTCTAATCACGGGAATAGATAGTTTTGGTCAAACATTCTTGGTATTCCATCAATCTTCGAAATATTATTCGGTCCTATAAAAGGAAATCGATAGTTTTGATCAAACATTCTTAGAATTCAATCAATCTTCGAAATATTATTCGGTCAATTGAAAGGAAATCGATAACTTTGGTTTAACATTCTCAGAATTCTAACAATCTTCGAAAGATTATTCGGTCCTATAAAAGGAAATCGATAGTTTTGGTCAAACAACCTTGGTATTCCATCAATCTTCGAAGGTTTCGTCGGTTCTAATAACGGAAATTGATAGTTTTGGTAAAAAATTCTTGGAATTCCATCAATCTTCGAAAGATTATTCGGTCCTATAAAAGGAAATCGATAGTTTTGGTGAAACATTCTTGGACTTCCATTAATTTTCGAAAGATTGGTCGGTTCTAATAACGGGAATCGATAGTTTTTGTCAAACATTCTTAGAATTCCATCAATATTCAAAAGATTGGTCTGTTCTAATCACGGGAATCGATAGTTTTGGTCAAACATTCTTGGTATTCCATCAATCTTCGAAATATTATTCGGTCGATAGAAAGGAAATCGATAACTTTGGTTAAACAATTTTGGAATTCGATCAATCTTCGAAAGATTATTCGGTCCTATAAAAGGAAATCGATAGTTTTGGTCAAACAACCTTGGAATTCCATCAATCTTCGAAGGTTTGGTCGGTTCTAATAACGGAAATTGATAGTTTTGGTAAAACATTCTTGGAATTCCATCAATCTTCGAAAGATTATTCGGTCCTATAAAAGGAAATCGATAGTTTTGGTGAAACATTCTTGGAATTTCATCAATCTTCGAAAGATTGTTTTGTTTTAAGAAAGCGAATCGATAGTTTTGATCAAACATTCTTGGTATTCCATCAATATTCGAAAGTTTGGTCTGTTCTAATCACGGGAATCAATAGTTTTGGTCAAACATTCTTAATATTCCATCAATCTTCGAAGGTTTGGTAGGTACTAATAACGGGAATCGATAGTTTTTGTCAAACATTCTTAGAATTCCATCAATATTCGAAAGATTGGTCTGTTCTAATCACGGGAATAGATAGTTTTGGTCAAACATTCTTGGTATTCCATCAATCTTCGTAATATTATTCGGTCCTATAAAAGGAAATCGATAGTTTTGGTCAAAAAACCTTGGTATTCCATCAATCTTCGAAGGTTTCGTCGGTTCTAATAACGGAAATTAATAGTTTTGGTAAAACATTCTTGGAATTCCATCAATCTTCGAAAGATTATTTGGTCCTATATAAGGAAATCGATAGTTTTGATCAAACATTCTTGGTATTCCATCAATATTCGAAAGATTGGTCTGTTCTAATCACGGGAATCGATAGTTTTGGTCAAACATTCTTGGTATTCCATCAATCTTCGAAAGTTTGGTTGGTTCTAATAACGGGAATCGATAGTTTTTGTCAAACATTCTTAGAATTCCATCAATATTCGAAAGATTGGTCTGTTCTAATCACGGGAATCGATAGTTTTGGTCAAACATTCTTGGTATTCCATCAATCTTCGAAATATTATTTGGTCGATTGAAAGGAAATCGATAACTTTGGTTAAACAATTTGGGAATTCGATCATTCTTCGAAAGATTATTCGGTCCTATAAAAGGAAATCGATAGTTTTGGTCAAACAACCTTGGTATTCAATCAATCTTCGAAGGTTTCGTCGGATCTAATAACGGAAATTGATCGTTTTGGTAAAACATTCTAGGAATTCCATCAATCTTCGAAAGATTATTCGGTCCTATAAAATTAAATCGATAGTTTTTGTCAAACATTCTTGGATTTCCATCAATCTTCGAAAGTTTGGTCGGTTCTAAAAACGGGAATCGATAGTTTTGGTCAAACATTCTTAATATTCCATCAATCTCCGAAAGATTATTCGGTCGATAGAAAGGAAATCGATAACTTTGGTTAAACAATTTTGGAATTCGATCAATCTTCGAAAGATTATTCGGTCCTATAAAAGGAAATCGATAGTTTTGGTCAAACAACCTTGGAATTCCATCAATCTTCGAAAGATTATTCGGTCCTATAAAAGGAAATCGATAGTTTTGGTGAAACATTCTTCGAATTTCATCAATCTTCGAAAGATTGTTTTGTTTTAAGAAAGCGAATCGATAGTTTTTGTCAAACATTCTTAGAATTCCATCAATATTCGAAAGATTGGTCTGTTCTAATCACGGGAATAGATAGTTTTGGTCAAACATTCTTGTTATTCCATCAATCTTCGAAATATTATTCGGTCCTATAAAAGGAAATCGATAGTTTTGATCAAACATTCTTAGAATTCAATCAATCTTCGAAATATTATTCGGTCAATTGAAAGGAAATCGATAACTTTGGTTTAACATTCTCAGAATTCTAACAATCTTCGAAAGATTATTCGGTCCTATAAAAGGAAATCGATAGTTTTGGTCAAACAACCTTGGTATTCCATCAATCTTCGAAGGTTTCGTCGGTTCTAATAACGGAAATTGATAGTTTTGGTAAAAAATTCTTGGAATTCCATCAATCTTCGAAAGATTATTCGGTCCTATAAAAGGAAATCGATAGTTTTGGTGAAACATTCTTGGACTTCCATTAATTTTCGAAAGATTGGTCGGTTCTAATAACGGGAATCGATAGTTTTTGTCAAACATTCTTAGAATTCCATCAATATTCAAAAGATTGGTCTGTTCTAATCACGGGAATCGATAGTTTTGGTCAAACATTCTTGGTATTCCATCAATCTTCGAAATATTATTCGGTCGATAGAAAGGAAATCGATAACTTTGGTTAAACAATTTTGGAATTCGATCAATCTTCGAAAGATTATTCGGTCCTATAAAAGGAAATCGATAGTTTTGGTGAAACATTCTTGGAATTTCATCAATCTTCGAAAGATTGTTTTGTTTTAAGAAAGCGAATCGATAGTTTTGATCAAACATTCTTCGTATTCCATCAATATTCGAAAGTTTGGTCTGTTCTAATCACGGGAATCAATAGTTTTGGTCAAACATTCTTAATATTCCATCAATCTTCGAAGGTTTGGTAGGTACTAATAACGGGAATCGATAGTTTTTGTCAAACATTCTTAGAATTCCATCAATATTCGAAAGATTGGTCTGTTCTAATCACGGGAATAGATAGTTTTGGTCAAACATTCTTGGTATTCCATCAATCTTCGTAATATTATTCGGTCCTATAAAAGGAAATCGATAGTTTTGGTCAAAAAACCTTGGTATTCCATCAATCTTCGAAGGTTTCGTCGGTTCTAATAACGGAAATTAATAGTTTTGGTAAAACATTCTTGGAATTCCATCAATCTTCGAAAGATTATTTGGTCCTATATAAGGAAATCGATAGTTTTGATCAAACATTCTTGGTATTCCATCAATATTCGAAAGATTGGTCTGTTCTAATCACGGGAATCGATAGTTTTGGTCAAACATTCTTGGTATTCCATCAATCTTCGAAAGTTTGGTTGGTTCTAATAACGGGAATCGATAGTTTTTGTCAAACATTCTTAGAATTCCATCAATATTCGAAAGATTGGTCTGTTCTAATCACGGGAATCGATAGTTTTGGTCAAACATTCTTGGTATTCCATCAATCTTCGAAATATTATTTGGTCGATTGAAAGGAAATCGATAACTTTGGTTAAACAATTTGGGAATTCGATCATTCTTCGAAAGATTATTCGGTCCTATAAAAGGAAATCGATAGTTTTGGTCAAACAACCTTGGAATTCCATCAATCTTCGAAGGTTTGGTCGGTTCTAATAACGGAAATTGATAGTTTTGGTAAAACATTCTTGGAATTCCATCAATCTTCGAAAGATTATTCGGTCCTATAAAAGGAAATCGATAGTTTTGGTGAAACATTCTTGGAATTTCATCAATCTTCGAAAGATTGTTTTGTTTTAAGAAAGCGAATCGATAGTTTTGATCAAACATTCTTGGTATTCCATCAATATTCGAAAGTTTGGTCTGTTCTAATCACGGGAATCAATAGTTTTGGTCAAACATTCTTAATATTCCATCAATCTTCGAAGGTTTGGTAGGTACTAATAACGGGAATCGATAGTTTTTGTCAAACATTCTTAGAATTCCATCAATATTCGAAAGATTGGTCTGTTCTAATCACGGGAATAGATAGTTTTGGTCAAACATTCTTGGTATTCCATCAATCTTCGTAATATTATTCGGTCCTATAAAAGGAAATCGATAGTTTTGGTCAAAAAACCTTGGTATTCCATCAATCTTCGAAGGTTTCGTCGGTTCTAATAACGGAAATTAATAGTTTTGGTAAAACATTCTTGGAATTCCATCAATCTTCGAAAGATTATTTGGTCCTATATAAGGAAATCGATAGTTTTGATCAAACATTCTTGGTATTCCATCAATATTCGAAAGATTGGTCTGTTCTAATCACGGGAATCGATAGTTTTGGTCAAACATTCTTGGTATTCCATCAATCTTCGAAAGTTTGGTTGGTTCTAATAACGGGAATCGATAGTTTTTGTCAAACATTCTTAGAATTCCATCAATATTCGAAAGATTGGTCTGTTCTAATCACGGGAATCGATAGTTTTGGTCAAACATTCTTGGTATTCCATCAATCTTCGAAATATTATTTGGTCGATTGAAAGGAAATCGATAACTTTGGTTAAACAATTTGGGAATTCGATCATTCTTCGAAAGATTATTCGGTCCTATAAAAGGAAATCGATAGTTTTGGTCAAACAACCTTGGTATTCAATCAATCTTCGAAGGTTTCGTCGGATCTAATAACGGAAATTGATCGTTTTGGTAAAACATTCTAGGAATTCCATCAATCTTCGAAAGATTATTCGGTCCTATAAAATTAAATCGATAGTTTTTGTCAAACATTCTTGGATTTCCATCAATCTTCGAAAGTTTGGTCGGTTCTAAAAACGGGAATCGATAGTTTTGGTCAAACATTCTTATATTCCATCAATCTCCGAAAGATTATTCGGTCGATAGAAAGGAAATCGATAACTTTGGTTAAACAATTTTGGAATTCGATCAATCTTCGAAAGATTATTCGGTCCTATAAAAGGAAATCGATAGTTTTGGTCAAACAACCTTGGAATTCCATCAATCTTCGAAAGATTATTCGGTCCTATAAAAGGAAATCGATAGTTTTGGTGAAACATTCTTCGAATTTCATCAATCTTCGAAAGATTGTTTTGTTTTAAGAAAGCGAATCGATAGTTTTTGTCAAACATTCTTAGAATTCCATCAATATTCGAAAGATTGGTCTGTTCTAATCACGGGAATAGATAGTTTTGGTCAAACATTCTTGTTATTCCATCAATCTTCGAAATATTATTCGGTCCTATAAAAGGAAATCGATAGTTTTGATCAAACATTCTTAGAATTCAATCAATCTTCGAAATATTATTCGGTCAATTGAAAGGAAATCGATAACTTTGGTTTAACATTCTCAGAATTCTAACAATCTTCGAAAGATTATTCGGTCCTATAAAAGGAAATCGATAGTTTTGGTCAAACAACCTTGGTATTCCATCAATCTTCGAAGGTTTCGTCGGTTCTAATAACGGAAATTGATAGTTTTGGTAAAAAAATTCTTGGAATTCCATCAATCTTCGAAAGATTATTCGGTCCTATAAAAGGAAATCGATAGTTTTGGTGAAACATTCTTGGACTTCCATTAATTTTCGAAAGATTGGTCGGGTCTAATAACGGGAATCGATAGTTTTTGTCAAACATTCTTAGAATTCCATCAATATTCAAAAGATTGGTCTGTTCTAATCACGGGAATCGATAGTTTTGGTCAAACATTCTTGGTATTCCATCAATCTTCGAAATATTATTCGGTCGATAGAAAGGAAATCGATAACTTTGGTTAAACAATTTTGGAATTCGATCAATCTTCGAAAGATTATTCGGTCCTATAAAAGGAAATCGATAGTTTTGGTGAAACATTCTTGGAATTTCATCAATCTTCGAAAGATTGTTTTGTTTTAAGAAAGCGAATCGATAGTTTTGATCAAACATTCTTGGTATTCCATCAATATTCGAAAGTTTGGTCTGTTCTAATCACGGGAATCAATAGTTTTGGTCAAACATTCTTAATATTCCATCAATCTTCGAAGGTTTGGTAGGTACTAATAACGGGAATCGATAGTTTTTGTCAAACATTCTTAGAATTCCATCAATATTCGAAAGATTGGTCTGTTCTAATCACGGGAATAGATAGTTTTGGTCAAACATTCTTGGTATTCCATCAATCTTCGTAATATTATTCGGTCCTATAAAAGGAAATCGATAGTTTTGGTCAAAAAACCTTGGTATTCCATCAATCTTCGAAGGTTTCGTCGGTTCTAATAACGGAAATTAATAGTTTTGGTAAAACATTCTTGGAATTCCATCAATCTTCGAAAGATTATTTGGTCCTATATAAGGAAATCGATAGTTTTGATCAAACATTCTTGGTATTCCATCAATATTCGAAAGATTGGTCTGTTCTAATCACGGGAATCGATAGTTTTGGTCAAACATTCTTGGTATTCCATCAATCTTCGAAAGTTTGGTTGGTTCTAATAACGGGAATCGATAGTTTTTGTCAAACATTCTTAGAATTCCATCAATATTCGAAAGATTGGTCTGTTCTAATCACGGGAATCGATAGTTTTGGTCAAACATTCTTGGTATTCCATCAATCTTCGAAATATTATTTGGTCGATTGAAAGGAAATCGATAACTTTGGTTAAACAATTTAGGAATTCGATCATTCTTCGAAAGATTATTCGGTCCTATAAAAGGAAATCGAAAGTTTTGGTCAAACAACCTTGGTATTCAATCAATCTTCGAAGGTTTCGTCGGATCTAATAACGGAAATTGATCGTTTTGGTAAAACATTCTAGGAATTCCATCAATCTTCGAAAGATTATTCGGTCCTATAAAATTAAATCGATAGTTTTTGTCAAACATTCTTGGATTTCCATCAATCTTCGAAAGTTTGGTCGGTTCTAATCACGGGAATAGATAGTTTTGGTCAAACATTCTTGGTATTCCATCAATCTTCGTAATATTATTCGGTCCTATAAAAGGAAATCGATAGTTTTGGTCAAAAAAAACCTTGGTATTCCATCAATCTTCGAAGGTTTCGTCGGTTCTAATAACGGAAATTAATAGTTTTGGTAAAACATTCTTGGAATTCCATCAATCTTCGAAAGATTATTTGGTCCTATATAAGGAAATCGATAGTTTTGATCAAACATTCTTGGTATTCCATCAATATTCGAAAGATTGGTCTGTTCTAATCACGGGAATCGATAGTTTTGGTCAAACATTCTTGGTATTCCATCAATCTTCGAAAGTTTGGTTGGTTCTAATAACGGGAATCGATAGTTTTTGTCAAACATTCTTAGAATTCCATCAATATTCGAAAGATTGGTCTGTTCTAATCACGGGAATCGATAGTTTTGGTCAAACATTCTTGGTATTCCATCAATCTTCGAAATATTATTTGGTCGATTGAAAGGAAATCGATAACTTTGGTTAAACAATTTGGGAATTCGATCATTCTTCGAAAGATTATTCGGTCCTATAAAAGGAAATCGATAGTTTTTGTCAAACAACCTTGGTATTCAATCAATCTTCGAAGGTTTCGTCGAATCTAATAACGGAAATTGATCGTTTTGGTAAAACATTCTAGGAATTCCATCAATCTTCGAAAGATTATTCGGTCCTATAAAATTAAATCGATAGTTTTTGTCAAACATTCTTGGATTTCCATCAATCTTCGAAAGTTTGGTCGGTTCTAAAAACGGGAATCGATAGTTTTGGTCAAACATTCTTAATATTCCATCAATCTCCGAAAGATTATTCGGTCGATAGAAAGGAAATCGATAACTTTGGTTAAACAATTTTGGAATTCGATCAATCTTCGAAAGATTATTCGGTCCTATAAAAGGAAATCGATAGTTTTGGTCAAACAACCTTGGAATTCCATCAATCTTCGAAGGTTTCGTCGGTTCTAATAACGGAAATTGATAGTTTTGGTAAAACATTCTTGGAATTCCATCAATCTTCGAAAGATTATTCGGTCCTATAAAAGGAAATCGATAGTTTTGGTGAAACATTCTTGGAATTTCATCAATCTTCGAAAGATTGTTTTGTTTTAAGAAAGCGAATCGATAGTTTTGATCAAACATTCTTGGTATTCCATCAATATTCGAAAGTTTGGTCTGTTCTAATCACGGGAATCAATAGTTTTGGTCAAACATTCTTAATATTCCATCAATCTTCGAAGGTTTGGTCGGTTCTTATAACGGGAATCGATAGTTTTGGTAAAAAATTCTTGGAATTCCATCAATCTTCGAAAGATTATTCGGTCCTATAAAAGGAAATCGATAGTTTTGGTCAAACATTCTTAGAATTCTATCAATCTTCGAAATATTATTCGGTCGATAGAAAGGAAATCGATAACTTTGGTTAAACATTCTTGGAATTTCATCAATCTTCGAAAGATTGTTTTGTTTTAAGAAAGCGAATCGATAGTTTTGATCAAACATTCTTGGTATTCCATCAATATTCGAAAGTTTGGTCTGTTCTAATCACGGGAATCAATAGTTTTGGTCAAACATTCTTAATATTCCATCAATCTTCGAAGGTTTGGTAGGTACTAATAACGGGAATCGATAGTTTTTGTCAAACATTCTTAGAATTCCATCAATATTCGAAAGATTGGTCTGTTCTAATCACAGGAATAGATAGTTTTGGTCAAACATTCTTGGTATTCCATCAATCTTCGAAATATTATTCGGTCCTATAAAAGGAAATCGATAGTTTTGGTCAAAAAACCTTGGTATTCCATCAATCTTCGAAGGTTTCGTCGGTTCTAATAACGGAAATTAATAGTTTTGGTAAAACATTCTTGGAATTCCATCAATCTTCGAAAGATTATTTGGTCCTATATAAGGAAATCGATAGTTTTGATCAAACATTCTTGGTATTCCATCAATATTCGAAAGATTGGTCTGTTCTAATCACGGGAATCGATAGTTTTGGTCAAACATTCTTGGTATTCCATCAATCTTCGAAATATTATTCGGTCGATAGAAAGGAAATCGATAACTTTGGTTAAACAATTTTGGAATTCGATCAATCTTCGAAAGATTATTCGGTCCTATAAAAGGAAATCGATAGTTTTGGTCAAACAACCTTGGAATTCCATCAATCTTCGAAGGTTTGGTCGGTTCTAATAACGGAAATTGATAGTTTTGGTAAAACATTCTTGGAATTCCATCAATCTTCGAAAGATTATTCGGTCGATAGAAAGGAAATCGATAACTTTGGTTAAACAATTTTGGAATTCGATCAATCTTCGAAAGATTATTCGGTCCTATAAAAGGAAATCGATAGTTTTGGTCAAACAACCTTGGAATTCCATCAATCTTCGAAGGTTTCGTCGGTTCTAATAACGGAAATTGATAGTTTTGGTAAAACATTCTTGGAATTCCATCAATCTTCGAAAGATTATTCGGTCCTATAAAAGGAAATCGATAGTTTTGGTGAAACATTCTTGGAATTTCATCAATCTTCGAAAGATTGTTTTGTTTTAAGAAAGCGAATCGATAGTTTTGATCAAACATTCTTGGTATTCCATCAATATTCGAAAGTTTGGTCTGTTCTAATCACGGGAATCAATAGTTTTGGTCAAACATTCTTAATATTCCATCAATCTTCGAAGGTTTGGTAGGTACTAATAACGGGAATCGATAGTTTTTGTCAAACATTCTTAGAATTCCATCAATATTCGAAAGATTGGTCTGTTCTAATCACGGGAATCGATAGTTTTGGTCAAACATTCTTGGTATTCCATCAATCTTCGAAATATTATTCGGTCCTATAAAAGGAAATCGATAGTTTTGATCAAACATTCTTAGAATTCAATCAATCTTCGAAATATTATTCGGTCAATTGAAAGGAAATCGATAACTTTGGTTTAACATTCTCAGAATTCTAACAATCTTCGAAAGATTATTCGGTCCTATAAAAGGAAATCGATAGTTTTGGTCAAACAACCTTGGTATTCCATCAATCTTCGAAGGTTTCGTCGGTTCTAATAACGGAAATTGATAGTTTTGGTAAAACATTCTTGGAATTCCATCAATCTTCGAAAGATTATTCGGTCCTATAAAAGGAAATCGATAGTTTTGGTGAAACATTCTTGGACTTCCATTAATTTTCGAAAGATTGGTCGGTTCTAATAACGGGAATCGATAGTTTTTGTCAAACATTCTTAGAATTCCATCAATATTCAAAAGATTGGTCTGTTCTAATCACGGGAATCGATAGTTTTGGTCAAACATTCTTGGTATTCCATCAATCTTCGAAATATTATTCGGTCGATAGAAAGGAAATCGATAACTTTGGTTAAACAATTTTGGAATTCGATCAATCTTCGAAAGATTATTCGGTCCTATAAAAGGAAATCGATAGTTTTGGTCAAACAACCTTGGAATTCCATCAATCTTCGAAGGTTTGGTCGGTTCTAATAACGGAAATTGATAGTTTTGGTAAAACATTCTTGGAATTCCATCAATCTTCGAAAGATTATTCGGTCCTATAAAAGGAAATCGATAGTTTTGGTGAAACATTCTTGGAATTTCATCAATCTTCGAAAGATTGTTTAGTTTTAAGAAAGCGAATCGATAGTTTTGATCAAACATTCTTGGTATTCCATCAATATTCGAAAGTTTGGTCTGTTCTAATCACGGGAATCAATAGTTTTGGTCAAACATTCTTAATATTCCATCAATCTTCGAAGGTTTGGTAGGTACTAATAACGGGAATCGATAGTTTTTGTCAAACATTCTTAGAATTCCATCAATATTCGAAAGATTGGTCTGTTCTAATCACGGGAATAGATAGTTTTGGTCAAACATTCTTGGTATTCCATCAATCTTCGTAATATTATTCGGTCCTATAAAAGGAAATCGATAGTTTTGGTCAAAAAACCTTGGTATTCCATCAATCTTCGAAGGTTTCGTCGGTTCTAATAACGGAAATTAATAGTTTTGGTAAAACATTCTTGGAATTCCATCAATCTTCGAAAGATTATTTGGTCCTATATAAGGAAATCGATAGTTTTGATCAAACATTCTTGGTATTCCATCAATATTCGAAAGATTGGTCTGTTCTAATCACGGGAATCGATAGTTTTGGTCAAACATTCTTGGTATTCCATCAATCTTCGAAAGTTTGGTTGGTTCTAATAACGGGAATCGATAGTTTTTGTCAAACATTCTTAGAATTCCATCAATATTCGAAAGATTGGTCTGTTCTAATCACGGGAATCGATAGTTTTGGTCAAACATTCTTGGTATTCCATCAATCTTCGAAATATTATTTGGTCGATTGAAAGGAAATCGATAACTTTGGTTAAACAATTTGGGAATTCGATCATTCTTCGAAAGATTATTCGGTCCTATAAAAGGAAATCGATAGTTTTGGTCAAACAACCTTGGTATTCAATCAATCTTCGAAGGTTTCGTCGGATCTAATAACGGAAATTGATCGTTTTGGTAAAACATTCTAGGAATTCCATCAATCTTCGAAAGATTATTCGGTCCTATAAAATTAAATCGATAGTTTTTGTCAAACATTCTTGGATTTCCATCAATCTTCGAAAGTTTGGTCGGTTCTAAAAACGGGAATCGATAGTTTTGGTCAAACATTCTTAATATTCCATCAATCTTCGAAAGATTATTCGGTCGATAGAAAGGAAATCGATAACTTTGGTTAAACAATTTTGGAATTGGATCAATCTTCGAAAGATTATTCGGTCCTATAAAAGGAAATCGATAGTTTTGGTCAAACAACCTTGGAATTCCATCAATCTTCGAAGGTTTCGTCGGTTCTAATAACGGAAATTGATAGTTTTGGTAAAACATTCTTGGAATTCCATCAATCTTCGAAAGATTATTCGGTCCTATAAAAGGAAATCGATAGTTTTGGTGAAACATTCTTGGAATTTCATCAATCTTCGAAAGATTGTTTTGTTTTAAGAAAGCGAATCGATAGTTTTGATCAAACATTCTTGGTATTCCATCAATATTCGAAAGTTTGGTCTGTTCTAATCACGGGAATCAATAGTTTTGGTCAAACATTCTTAATATTCCATCAATCTTCGAAGGTTTGGTAGGTACTAATAACGGGAATCGATAGTTTTAGTCAAACATTCTTAGAATTCCATCAATATTCGAAAGATTGGTCTGTTCTAATCACGGGAATAGATAGTTTTGGTCAAACATTCTTGGTATTCCATCAATCTTCGAAATATTATTCGGTCCTATAAAAGGAAATCGATAGTTTTGATCAAACATTCTTAGAATTCAATCAATCTTCGAAATATTATTCGGTCAATTGAAAGGAAATCGATAACTTTGGTTTAACATTCTCAGAATTCTAACAATCTTCGAAAGATTATTCGGTCCTATAAAAGGAAATCGATAGTTTTGGTCAAACAACCTTGGTATTCCATCAATCTTCGAAGGTTTCGTCGGTTCTAATAACGGAAATTGATAGTTTTGGTAAAAAATTCTTGGAATTCCATCAATCTTCGAAAGATTATTCGGTCCTATAAAAGGAAATCGATAGTTTTGGTGAAACATTCTTGGACTTCCATTAATTTTCGAAAGATTGGTCGGTTCTAATAACGGGAATCGATAGTTTTTGTCAAACATTCTTAGAATTCCATCAATATTCAAAAGATTGGTCTGTTCTAATCACGGGAATCGATAGTTTTGGTCAAACATTCTTGGTATTCCATCAATCTTCGAAATATTATTCGGTCGATAGAAAGGAAATCGATAACTTTGGTTAAACAATTTTGGAATTCGATCAATCTTCGAAAGATTATTCGGTCCTATAAAAGGAAATCGATAGTTTTGGTCAAACAACCTTGGAATTCCATCAATCTTCGAAGGTTTGGTCGGTTCTAATAACGGAAATTGATAGTTTTGGTAAAACATTCTTGGAATTCCATCAATCTTCGAAAGATTATTCGGTCCTATAAAAGGAAATCGATAGTTTTGGTGAAACATTCTTGGAATTTCATCAATCTTCGAAAGATTGTTTTGTTTTAAGAAAGCGAATCGATAGTTTTGATCAAACATTCTTGGTATTCCATCAATATTCGAAAGTTTGGTCTGTTCTAATCACGGGAATCAATAGTTTTGGTCAAACATTCTTAATATTCCATCAATCTTCGAAGGTTTGGTAGGTACTAATAACGGGAATCGATAGTTTTTGTCAAACATTCTTAGAATTCCATCAATATTCGAAAGATTGGTCTGTTCTAATCACGGGAATAGATAGTTTTGGTCAAACATTCTTGGTATTCCATCAATCTTCGTAATATTATTCGGTCCTATAAAAGGAAATCGATAGTTTTGGTCAAACAACCTTGGTATTCCATCAATCTTCGAAGGTTTCGTCGGTTCTAATAACGGAAATTAATAGTTTTGGTAAAACATTCTTGGAATTCCATCAATCTTCGAAAGATTATTTGGTCCTATATAAGGAAATCGATAGTTTTGATCAAACATTCTTGGTATTCCATCAATATTCGAAAGATTGGTCTGTTCTAATCACGGGAATCGATAGATTTGGTCAAACATTCTTGGTATTCCATCAATCTTCGAAAGTTTGGTCGGTTCTAATAACGGGAATCGATAGTTTTTGTCAAACATTCTTAGAATTCCATCAATATTCGAAAGATTGGTCTGTTCTAATCACGGGAATCGATAGTTTTGGTCAAACATTCTTGGTATTCCATCAATCTTCGAAATATTATTTGGTCGATTGAAAGGAAATCGATAACTTTGGTTAAACAATTTGGGAATTCGATCATTCTTCGAAAGATTATTCGGTCCTATAAAAGGAAATCGATAGTTTTGGTCAAACAACCTTGGTATTCAATCAATCTTCGAAGGTTTCGTCGGATCTAATAACGGAAATTGATCGTTTTGGTAAAACATTCTAGGAATTCCATCAATCTTCGAAAGATTATTCGGTCCTATAAAATTAAATCGATAGTTTTTGTCAAACATTCTTGGTATTCCATCAATCTTCGAAGGTTTGGTCGGTTCTAATAACGGGAATCGATAGTTTTGGTCAAACATTCTTAATATTCCATCAATCTTCGAAGGTTTGGTAGGTACTAATAACGGGAATCGATAGTTTTGGTCAAACATTCTTAATATTCCATCAATCTTCGAAGGTTTGGTAGGTACTAATAACGGGAATCGATAGTTTTGGTCAAACATTCTTAGAATTCTATCAATCTTCGAAATATTATTCGGTCAATTGAAAGGAAATCGATAACTTTGGTTAAACATTTTCGGAATTCTATCAACCTTCGAAAGATTATTCGGTCCTATAAAATTAAATCGATAGTTTTGTTAAACATTCTTGGTATTCCAATAATTTTCGAAAGATTATTTGGTCCTATAAAAGGAAATCGATAGTTTTGGTCAAACATTCTTGGTATTCCATCAATCTTCGAAAGTTATGTCGGTTCTAAAAACGGGAATCGATAGTTTTGATCAAACATTCTTGGTATTTCATCAATCATCGAAGGTTTGGTCGGTTCTTATAACGGGAATCGATAGTTTTGGTAAAAAATTCTTGGAATTCCATCAATCTTCGAAAGATTATTCGGTCCTATAAAAGGAAATCGATAGTTTTGGTGAAACATTCTTGGAATTTCATCAATCTTCGAAATATTATTCGGTCGATAGAAAGGAAATCGATAACTTTGGTTAAACAATTTTGGAATTCGATCAATCTTCGAAAGATTATTCGGTCCTATAAAAGGAAATCGATAGTTTTGGTCAAACAACCTTGGAATTCCATCAATCTTCGAAGGTTTGGTCGGTTCTAATAACGGAAATTGATAGTTTTGGTAAAACATTCTTGGAATTCCATCAATCTTCGAAAGATTATTCGGTCCTATAAAAGGATATCGATAGTTTTGGTGAAACATTCTTGGAATTTCATCAATCTTCGAAATATTGTTTTGTTTTAAGAAAGCGAATCGATAGTTTTGATCAAACATTCTTGGTATTCCATCAATATTCGAAAGTTTGGTCTGTTCTAATCACGGGAATCAATAGTTTTGGTCAAACATTCTTAAGATTCCATCAATCTTCGAAGGTTTGGTAGGTACTAATAACGGGAATCGATAGTTTTTGTCAAACATTCTTAGAATTCCATCAATATTCGAAAGATTGGTCTGTTCTAATCACGGGAATAGATAGATTTGGTCAAACATTCTTGGTATTCCATCAATCTTCGAAATATTATTCGGTCCTATAAAAGGAAATCGATAGTTTTGATCAAACATTCTTAGAATTCAATCAATCTTCGAAATATTATTCGGTCAATTGAAAGGAAATCGATAACTTTGGTTTAACATTCTCAGAATTCTAACAATCTTCGAAAGATTATTCGGTCCTATAAAAGGAAATCGATAGTTTTGGTCAAACAACCTTGGTATTCCATCAATCTTCGAAGGTTTCGTCGGTTCTAATAACGGAAATTGATAGTTTTGGTAAAAAATTCTTGGAATTCCATCAATCTTCGAAAGATTATTCGGTCCTATAAAAGGAAATCGATAGTTTTGGTGAAACATTCTTGGACTTCCATTAATTTTCGAAAGATTGGTCGGTTCTAATAACGGGAATCGATAGTTTTTGTCAAACATTCTTAGAATTCCATCAATATTCAAAAGATTGGTCTGTTCTAATCACGGGAATCGATAGTTTTGGTCAAACATTCTTGGTATTCCATCAATCTTCGAAATATTATTCGGTCGATAGAAAGGAAATCGATAACTTTGGTTAAACAATTTTGGAATTCGATCAATCTTCGAAAGATTATTCGGTCCTATAAAAGGAAATCGATAGTTTTGGTCAAACAACCTTGGAATTCCATCAATCTTCGAAGGTTTGGTCGGTTCTAATAACGGAAATTATAGTTTTGGTAAAACATTCTTGGAATTCCATCAATCTTCGAAAGATTATTCGGTCCTATAAAAGGAAATCGATAGTTTTGGTGAAACATTCTTGGAATTTCATCAATCTTCGAAAGATTGTTTTGTTTTAAGAAAGCGAATCGATAGTTTTGATCAAACATTCTTGGTATTCCATCAATATTCGAAAGTTTGGTCTGTTCTAATCACGGGAATCAATAGTTTTGGTCAAACATTCTTAATATTCCATCAATCTTCGAAGGTTTGGTAGGTACTAATAACGGGAATCGATAGTTTTTGTCAAACATTCTTAGAATTCCATCAATATTCGAAAGATTGGTCTGTTCTAATCACGGGAATAGATAGTTTTGGTCAAACATTCTTGGTATTCCATCAATCTTCGTAATATTATTCGGTCCTATAAAAGGAAATCGATAGTTTTGGTCAAAAAACCTTGGTATTCCATCAATCTTCGAAGGTTTCGTCGGTTCTAATAACGGAAATTAATAGTTTTGGTAAAACATTCTTGGAATTCCATCAATCTTCGAAAGATTATTTGGTCCTATATAAGGAAATCGATAGTTTTGATCAAACATTCTTGGTATTCCATCAATATTCGAAAGATTGGTCTGTTCTAATCACGGGAATCGATAGTTTTGGTCAAACATTCTTGGTATTCCATCAATCTTCGAAAGTTTGGTTGGTTCTAATAACGGGAATCGATAGTTTTTGTCAAACATTCTTAGAATTCCATCAATATTCGAAAGATTGGTCTGTTCTAATCACGGGAATCGATAGTTTTGGTCAAACATTCTTGGTATTCCATCAATCTTCGAAATATTATTCGGTCCTATAAAAGGAAATCGATAGTTTTGATCAAACATTCTTAGAATTCAATCAATCTTCGAAATATTATTCGGTCAATTGAAAGGAAATCGATAACTTTGGTTTAACATTCTCAGAATTCTAACAATCTTCGAAAGATTATTCGGTCCTATAAAAGGAAATCGATAGTTTTGGTCAAACAACCTTGGTATTCCATCAATCTTCGAAGGTTTCGTCGGTTCTAATAACGGAAATTGATAGTTTTGGTAAAAAATTCTTGGAATTCCATCAATCTTCGAAAGATTATTCGGTCCTATAAAAGGAAATCGATAGTTTTGGTGAAACATTCTTGGACTTCCATTAATTTTCGAAAGATTGGTCGGTTCTAATAACGGGAATCGATAGTTTTTGTCAAACATTCTTAGAATTCCATCAATATTCAAAAGATTGGTCTGTTCTAATCACGGGAATCGATAGTTTTGGTCAAACATTCTTGGTATTCCATCAATCTTCGAAATATTATTCGGTCGATAGAAAGGAAATCGATAACTTTGGTTAAACAATTTTGGAATTCGATCAATCTTCGAAAGATTATTCGGTCCTATAAAAGGAAATCGATAGTTTTGGTCAAACAACCTTGGAATTCCATCAATCTTCGAAGGTTTGGTCGGTTCTAATAACGGAAATTATAGTTTTGGTAAAACATTCTTGGAATTCCATCAATCTTCGAAAGATTATTCGGTCCTATAAAAGGAAATCGATAGTTTTGGTGAAACATTCTTGGAATTTCATCAATCTTCGAAAGATTGTTTTGTTTTAAGAAAGCGAATCGATAGTTTTGATCAAACATTCTTGGTATTCCATCAATATTCGAAAGTTTGGTCTGTTCTAATCACGGGAATCAATAGTTTTGGTCAAACATTCTTAATATTCCATCAATCTTCGAAGGTTTGGTAGGTACTAATAACGGGAATCGATAGTTTTTGTCAAACATTCTTAGAATTCCATCAATATTCGAAAGATTGGTCTGTTCTAATCACGGGAATAGATAGTTTTGGTCAAACATTCTTGGTATTCCATCAATCTTCGTAATATTATTCGGTCCTATAAAAGGAAATCGATAGTTTTGGTCAAAAAACCTTGGTATTCCATCAATCTTCGAAGGTTTCGTCGGTTCTAATAACGGAAATTAATAGTTTTGGTAAAACATTCTTGGAATTCCATCAATCTTCGAAAGATTATTTGGTCCTATATAAGGAAATCGATAGTTTTGATCAAACATTCTTGGTATTCCATCAATATTCGAAAGATTGGTCTGTTCTAATCACGGGAATCGATAGTTTTGGTCAAACATTCTTGGTATTCCATCAATCTTCGAAAGTTTGGTTGGTTCTAATAACGGGAATCGATAGTTTTTGTCAAACATTCTTAGAATTCCATCAATATTCGAAAGATTGGTCTGTTCTAATCACGGGAATCGATAGTTTTGGTCAAACATTCTTGGTATTCCATCAATCTTCGAAATATTATTTGGTCGATTGAAAGGAAATCGATAACTTTGGTTAAACAATTTGGGAATTCGATCATTCTTCGAAAGATTATTCGGTCCTATAAAAGGAAATCGATAGTTTTGGTCAAACAACCTTGGTATTCAATCAATCTTCGAAGGTTTCGTCGGATCTAATAACGGGAATTGATCGTTTTGGTAAAACATTCTAGGAATTCCATCAATCTTCGAAAGATTATTCGGTCCTATAAAATTAAATCGATAGTTTTTGTCAAACATTCTTGGATTTCCATCAATCTTCGAAAGTTTGGTCGGTTCTAAAAACGGGAATCGATAGTTTTGGTCAAACATTCTTAATATTCCATCAATCTTCGAAGGTTTGGTAGGTACTAATAACGGGAATCGATAGTTTTGGTCAAACATTCTTAATATTCCATCAATCTTCGAAGGTTTGGTAGGTACTAATAACGGGAATCGATAGTTTTGGTCAAACATTCTCAGAATTCTATCAATCTTCGAAATATTATTCGGTCAATTGAAAGGAAATCGATAACTTTGGTTAAACATTTTCGGAATTCTATCAACCTTCGAAAGATTATTCGGTCCTATAAAATTAAATCGATAGTTTTGTTAAACATTCTTGGTATTCCAATTATTTTCGAAAGATTATTTGGTCCTATAAAAGGAAATCGATAGTTTTGGTCAAACATTCTTGGTATTCCATCAATCTTCGAAAGTTATGTCGGTTCTAAAAACGGGAATCGATAGTTTTGATCAAACATTCTTGGTATTTCATCAATCATCGAAGGTTTGGTCGGTTCTTATAACGGGAATCGATAGTTTTGGTAAAAAATTCTTGGAATTCCATCAATCTTCGAAAGATTATTCGGTCCTATAAAAGGAAATCGATAGTTTTGGTGAAACATTCTTGGAATTTCATCAATCTTCGAAATATTATTCGGTCGATAGAAAGGAAATCGATAACTTTGGTTAAACAATTTTGGAATTCGATCAATCTTCGAAAGATTATTCGGTCCTATAAAAGGAAATCGATAGTTTTGGTCAAACAACCTTGGAATTCCATCAATCTTCGAAGGTTTCGTCGGTTCTAATAACGGAAATTGATAGTTTTGGTAAAACATTCTTGGAATTCCATCAATCTTCGAAAGATTATTCGGTCCTATAAAAGGATATCGATAGTTTTGGTGAAACATTCTTGGAATTTCATCAATCTTCGAAATATTGTTTTGTTTTAAGAAAGCGAATCGATAGTTTTGATCAAACATTCTTGGTATTCCATCAATATTCGAAAGTTTGGTCTGTTCTAATCACGGGAATCAATAGTTTTTGTCAAACATTCTTAAGATTCCATCAATCTTCGAAGGTTTGGTAGGTACTAATAACGGGAATCGATTGTTTTTGTCAAACATTCTTGGTATTCCATCAATCTTCGAAATATTATTCGGTCCTATAAAAGGAAATCGATAGTTTTGATCAAACATTCTTAGAATTCAATCAATCTTCGAAATATTATTCGGTCAATTGAAAGGAAATCGATAACTTTGGTTTAACATTCTCAGAATTCTAACAATCTTCGAAAGATTATTCGGTCCTATAAAAGGAAATCGATAGTTTTGGTCAAACAACCTTGGTATTCCATCAATCTTCGAAGGTTTCGTCGGTTCTAATAACGGAAATTGATAGTTTTGGTAAAAAATTCTTGGAATTCCATCAATCTTCGAAAGATTATTCGGTCCTATAAAAGGAAATCGATAGTTTTGGTGAAACATTCTTGGACTTCCATTAATTTTCGAAAGATTGGTCGGTTCTAATAACGGGAATCGATAGTTTTTGTCAAACATTCTTAGAATTCCATCAATATTCAAAAGATTGGTCTGTTCTAATCACGGGAATCGATAGTTTTGGTCAAACATTCTTGGTATTCCATCAATCTTCGAAATATTATTCGGTCGATAGAAAGGAAATCGATAACTTTGGTTAAACAATTTTGGAATTCGATCAATCTTCGAAAGATTATTCGGTCCTATAAAAGGAAATCGATAGTTTTGGTCAAACAACCTTGGAATTCCATCAATCTTCGAAGGTTTGGTCGGTTCTAATAACGGAAATTGATAGTTTTGGTAAAACATTCTTGGAATTCCATCAATCTTCGAAAGATTATTCGGTCCTATAAAAGGAAATCGATAGTTTTGGTGAAACATTCTTGGAATTTCATCAATCTTCGAAAAATTGTTTTGTTTTAAGAAAGCGAATCGATAGTTTTGATCAAACATTCTTGGTATTCCATCAATATTCGAAAGTTTGGTCTGTTCTAATCACGGGAATCAATAGTTTTGGTCAAACATTCTTAATATTCCATCAATCTTCGAAGGTTTGGTAGGTACTAATAACGGGAATCGATAGTTTTTGTCAAACATTCTTAGAATTCCATCAATATTCGAAAGATTGGTCTGTTCTAATCACGGGAATAGATAGTTTTGGTCAAACATTCTTGGTATTCCATCAATCTTCGTAATATTATTCGGTCCTATAAAAGGAAATCGATAGTTTTGGTCAAAAAACCTTGGTATTCCATCAATCTTCGAAGGTTTCGTCGGTTCTAATAACGGAAATTAATAGTTTTGGTAAAACATTCTTGGAATTCCATCAATCTTCGAAAGATTATTTGGTCCTATATAAGGAAATCGATAGTTTTGATCAAACATTCTTGGTATTCCATCAATATTCGAAAGATTGGTCTGTTCTAATCACGGGAATCGATAGTTTTGGTCAAACATTCTTGGTATTCCATCAATCTTCGAAAGTTTGGTTGGTTCTAGTAACGGGAATCGATAGTTTTTGTCAAACATTCTTAGAATTCCATCAATATTCGAAAGATTGGTCTGTTCTAATCACGGGAATCGATAGTTTTGGTCAAACATTCTTGGTATTCCATCAATCTTCGAAATATTATTTGGTCGATTGAAAGGAAATCGATAACTTTGGTTAAACAATTTGGGAATTCGATCATTCTTCGAAAGATTATTCGGTCCTATAAAAGGAAATCGATAGTTTTGGTCAAACAACCTTGGTATTCAATCAATCTTCGAAGGTTTCGTCGGATCTAATAACGGAAATTGATCGTTTTGGTAAAACATTCTAGGAATTCCATCAATCTTCGAAAGATTATTCGGTCCTATAAAATTAAATCGATAGTTTTTGTCAAACATTCTTGGATTTCCATCAATCTTCGAAAGTTTGGTCGGTTCTAAAAACGGGAATCGATAGTTTTGGTCAAACATTCTTAATATTCCATCAATCTTCGAAGGTTTGGTAGGTACTAATAACGGGAATCGATAGTTTTGGTCAAACATTCTTAATATTCCATCAATCTTCGAAGGTTTGGTAGGTACTAATAACGGGAATCGATAGTTTTGGTCAAACATTCTTAGAATTCTATCAATCTTCGAAATATTATTCGGTCAATTGAAAGGAAATCGATAACTTTGGTTAAACATTTTCGGAATTCTATCAACCTTCGAAAGATTATTCGGTCCTATAAAATTAAATCGATAGTTTTGTTAAACATTCTTGGTATTCCAATTATTTTCGAAAGATTATTTGGTCCTATAAAAGGAAATCGATAGTTTTGGTCAAACATTCTTGGTATTCCATCAATCGTCGAAAGTTATGTCGGTTCTAAAAACGGGAATCGATAGTTTTGATCAAACATTCTTGGTATTTCATCAATCATCGAAGGTTTGGTCGGTTCTTATAACGGGAATCGATAGTTTTGGTAAAAAATTCTTGGAATTCCATCAATCTTCGAAAGATTATTCGGTCCTATAAAAGGAAATCGATAGTTTTGGTCAAACATTCTTAGAATTCTATCAATCTTCGAAATATTATTCGGTCGATAGAAAGGAAATCGATAACTTTGGTTAAACAATTTTGGAATTCGATCAATCTTCGAAAGATTATTCGGTCCTATAAAAGGAAATCGATAGTTTTGGTCAAACAACCTTGGAATTCCATCAATCTTCGAAGGTTTCGTCGGTTCTAATAACGGAAATTGATAGTTTTGGTAAAACATTCTTGGAATTCCATCAATCTTCGAAAGATTATTCGGTCCTATAAAAGGATATCGATAGTTTTGGTGAAACATTCTTGGAATTTCATCAATCTTCGAAAGATTGTTTTGTTTTAAGAAAGCGAATCGATAGTTTTGATCAAACATTCTTGGTATTCCATCAATATTCGAAAGTTTGGTCTGTTCTAATCACGGGAATCAATAGTTTTGGTCAAACATTCTTAAGATTCCATCAATCTTCGAAGGTTTGGTAGGTACTAATAACGGGAATCGATAGTTTTTGTCAAACATTCTTGGTATTTCATCAATCATCGAAGGTTTGGTCGGTTCTTATAACGGGAATCGATAGTTTTGGTAAAAAATTCTTGGAATTCCATCAATCTTCGAAAGATTATTCGGTCCTATAAAAGGAAATCGATAGTTTTGGTCAAACATTCTTAGAATTCTATCAATCTTCGAAATATTATTCGGTCGATAGAAAGGAAATCGATAACTTTGGTTAAACAATTTTGGAATTCGATCAATCTTCGAAAGATTATTCGGTCCTATAAAAGGAAATCGATAGTTTTGGTCAAACAACCTTGGAATTCCATCAATCTTCGAAGGTTTCGTCGGTTCTAATAACGGAAATTGATAGTTTTGGTAAAACATTCTTGGAATTCCATCAATCTTCGAAAGATTATTCGGTCCTATAAAAGGATATCGATAGTTTTGGTGAAACATTCTTGGAATTTCATCAATCTTCGAAAGATTGTTTTGTTTTAAGAAAGCGAATCGATAGTTTTGATCAAACATTCTTGGTATTCCATCAATATTCGAAAGTTTGGTCTGTTCTAATCACGGGAATCAATAGTTTTGGTCAAACATTCTTAAGATTCCATCAATCTTCGAAGGTTTGGTAGGTACTAATAACGGGAATCGATAGTTTTTGTCAAACATTCTTAGAATTCCATCAATATTCGAAAGATTGGTCTGTTCTAATCACGGGAATAGATAGTTTTGGTCAAACATTCTTGGTATTCCATCAATCTTCGAAATATTATTCGGTCCTATAAAAGGAAATCGATAGTTTTGGTCAAACATTCTTGGTATTCCATCAATCTTCGAAAGTTATGTCGGTTCTAAAAACGGGAATCGATAGTTTTGGTCAACCATTCTTGGACTTTCATCAATTTTCGAAAGAATTGTCTGTTCTAATCATGGGAATCGATAATTTTGATCAAACATTCTTGGTATTTCATCAATCATCGAAGGTTTGGTCGGTTCTAATAACGGGAATCGATAGTTTTGGTAAAAAATTCTTGGAATTCCATCAATCTTCGAAAGATTATTCGGTCCTATTAAAGGAAATCGATAGTTTTGGTCAAACATTCTTAGAATTCTATCAATCTTCGAAATATTATTCGGTCAATTGAAAGGAAATCGATAACTTTGGTTAAACATTTTCAGAATTCTATCAATCTTCGAAAGATTATTCGGTCCTATAAAAGGAAATCGATAGTTTTGGTCAAACATTCTTGGTATTCCATCAATTTTCGAAAGATTGGTCTATTCTTATCACGAGAATCGATAGTTTTGGTCAAACATTCTTAGAATTCCTTCAATTTTTGGAAAGAATTGTCTGTTCTAATCACGGGAATCGATAATTTTGATCAAACATTCTTGGTATTTCATCAATCTTCGAAGGTTTGGTCGGTTCTAATAACGGGAATCGATAGTTTTGGTAAAAAATTCTTGGAATTCCACCAATCTTCGCAAGTTTATTGGGTCCTATAAAAGGAAATCCATAGTTTTGGTCAAACATTCTTGGACTTCCATTAATTTTCGAAAGATTGGTCGGTTCTAATAACGGGAATCGATAGTTTTTGTCAAACTTTCTTAGAATTCCATCAATATTCGAAATATTATTCGGTCGATTGAAAGGAAATCGATAACTTTGGTTAAACAATTTCGGAATTCGATCAATCTTCGAAAGATTATTCGTTCCTATAAAAGGAAATCGATAGTTTTGGTGAAACATTCTTGGAATTTCATCAATCTTCGAAAGATTGTTTTGTTTTAAGAAAGCGAATCGATATTTCTGATCTGTAACTCTTGGTATTCGTTCAATCTTCGAAAGATTATTTGGTCCTATAAAAGGAAATCGATAGTTTTGATCAAACATTCTTGGTATTCCATCAATATTCGAAAGATTGGTCTGTTCTAATCACGGAAATCAATAGTTTTGGTCAAACATTCTTAATATTCCATCAATCTTCGAAGGTTTGGTAGGTACTAATAACGGGAATCGATAGTTTTGGTCAAACATTCTTGGTATTCCATCAATCTTCGAAATATTATTCGGTCGATAGAAAGGAAATCGATAACTTTGGTTAAACAATTTTGGAATTCGATCAATCTTCGAAAGATTATTCGGTCCTATAAAAGGAAATCGATAGTTTTGGTCAAACAACCTTGGAATTCCATCAATCTTCGAAGGTTTCGTCGGTTCTAATAACGGAAATTGATAGTTTTGGTAAAACATTCTTGGAATTCCATCAATCTTCGAAAGATTATTCGGTCCTATAAAAGGATATCGATAGTTTTGGTGAAACATTCTTGGAATTTCATCAATCTTCGAAAGATTGTTTTGTTTTAAGAAAGCGAATCGATAGTTTTGATCAAACATTCTTGGTATTCCATCAATATTCGAAAGTTTGGTCTGTTCTAATCACGGGAATCAATAGTTTTGGTCAAACATTCTTAATATTCCATCAATCTTCGAAGGTTTGGTAGGTACTAATAACGGGAATCGATAGTTTTTGTCAAACATTCTTAGAATTCCATCAATATTCGAAAGATTGGTCTGTTCTAATCACGGGAATAGATAGATTTGGTCAAACATTCTTGGTATTCCATCAATCTTCGAAATATTATTCGGTCCTATAAAAGGAAATCGATAGTTTTGGTCAAACATTCTTGGTATTCCATCAATCTTCGAAAGTTATGTCGGTTCTAAAAACGGGAATCGATAGTTTTGGTCAACCATTCTTGGACTTTCATCAATTTTCGAAAGAATTGTCTGTTCTAATCACGGGAATCGATAATTTTGATCAAACATTCTTGGTATTTCATCAATCATCGAAGGTTTGGTCGGTTCTAATAACGGGAATCGATAGTTTTGGTAAAAAATTCTTGGAATTCCATCAATCTTCGAAAGATTATTCGGTCCTATTAAAGGAAATCGATAGTTTTGGTCAAACATTCTTAGAATTCTATCAATCTTCGAAATATTATTCGGTCAATTGAAAGGAAATCGATAACTTTGGTTAAACATTTTCAGAATTCTATCAATCTTCGAAAGATTATTCGGTCCTATAAAAGGAAATCGATAGTTTTGGTCAAACATTCTTGGTATTCCATCAATCTTCGAAAGTTTGGTCGGTTCTAAACACGGGAATCGATAGTTTTGGTCAACCATTCTTAGAATTCCTTCAATTTTTGGAAAGAATTGTCTGTTCTAATCACGGGAATCGATAATTTTGATCAAACATTCTTGGTATTTCATCAATCTTCGAAGGTTTGGTCGGTTCTAATAACGGGAATCGATAGTTTTGGTAAAAAATTCTTGGAATTCCACCAATCTTCGCAAGTTTATTGGGTCCTATAAAAGGAAATCCATAGTTTTGGTCAAACATTCTTGGACTTCCATTAATTTTCGAAAGATTGGTCGGTTCTAATAACGGGAATCGATAGTTTTTGTCAAACTTTCTTAGAATTCCATCAATATTCGAAATATTATTCGGTCGATTGAAAGGAAATCGATAACTTTGGTTAAACAATTTCGGAATTCGATCAATCTTCGAAAGATTATTCGTTCCTATAAAAGGAAATCGATAGTTTTGGTGAAACATTCTTGGAATTTCATCAATCTTCGAAAGATTGTTTTGTTTTAAGAAAGCGAATCGGTATTTCTGATCTGTAACTCTTGGTATTCGTTCAATCTTCGAAAGATTATTTGGTCCTATAAAAGGAAATCGATAGTTTTGATCAAACATTCTTGGTATTCCATCAATATTCGAAAGATTGGTCTGCTCTAATCACGGAAATCAATAGTTTTGGTCAAACATTCTTAATATTCCATCAATCTTCGAAGGTTTGGTAGGTACTAATAACGGGAATCGATAGTTTTGGTCAAACATTCTTAGAAATCTATCAATCTTCGAAATATTATTCGGTCAATTGAAAGGAAATCGATAACTTTGGTTAAACATTTTCGGAATTCGATCAATCTTCGAAAGATTATTCGGTCCTATAAAAGGAAATCGATAGTTTTGGTCAAACAACCTTGGTATTCCATCAATCTTCGAAGGTTTGGTCGGTTCTAATCACGGAAATCAATAGTTTTGGTCAAACATTCTTGGTATTCCATCAATCTTCGAAGGTTTGGTCGGTTCTAATAACGGGTATAAAAAGTTTTGGTCAATTATTCTTAGAATTCTATCAATCTTCGAAATATTATTCGGTCGATTGAAAGGAAATCGATAACTTTGGTTAAACAATTTCGGAATTCGATCAATCTTCGAAAGATTATTCGGTCCTATAAAAGGAAATCGATAGTTTTGGTCAAAAATTCTTGGTATTCCATCAATCTTCGAAGGTTTATTCGGTTCGAAAAACGGTAATCGATAGTTTTGGTCAAACATTCTTAGAATTCAATCAATCTTCGAAATATTATTCGGTCAATTGAAAGGAAATCGATAACTTTGGTTTAACTTTCTCAGAATTCTATCAATCTTCGAAAGATTATTTGGTCCTATAAAAGGAAATCGATAGTTTTTATCAAACATTCTTGATATTCCATCAATATTCGAAAGTTTGGTCTGTTCTAATCACGGGAATCAATAGTTTTGGTCAAACATTCTTAATATTCCATCAATCTTCGAAAGTTTGGTAGGTACTAATAACGGGAATCGATAGTTTTGGTCAAAAATTCTTGGTATTCCATCAATCTTCGAAGGTTTATTCGGTTCTAAAAACGGTAATCGATAGTTTTGGTCAAACATTCTTAGAATTCAATCAATCTTCGAAATATTATTCGGTCAATTGAAAGGAAATCGATAACTTTGGTTAAACATTTTCGGAATTCTATCAATCTTCGAAAGATTATTCGGTCAATTGAAAGGAAATCGATAACTTTGGTTTAACATCCTCAGAATTCTAACAATCTTCGAAAGATTATTCGGTCCTATAAAAGGAAATCGATAGTTTTGGTCAAACAACCTTGGTATTCCATCAATCTTCGAAGGTTTCGTCGGTTCTAATAACGGAAATTGATAGTTTTGGTAAAACATTCTTGGAATTCCATCAATCTTCGAAAGATTATTCGGTCCTATAAAAGGAAATCGATAGTTTTGGTGAAACATTCTTGGAATTTCATCAATCTTCGAAAGATTGTTTTGTTTTAAGAAAGCGAATCGATAGTTTTGATCAAACATTCTTGGTATTCCATCAATATTCGAAAGTTTGGTCTGTTCTAATCACGGGAATCAATAGTTTTGGTCAAACATTCTTAATATTCCATCAATATTCGAAAGATTGGTCTGTTCTAATCACGGAAATCAATAGTTTTGGTCAAACATTCTTAATATTCCATCAATCTTCGAAGGTTTGGTAGGTACTAATAACGGGAATCGATAGTTTTGGTCAAACATTCTTAGAAATCTATCAATCTTCGAAAGATTATTCGGTCCTATAAAAGGAAATCGATAGTTTTGGTCAAACAACCTTGGTATTCCATCAATTTTCGAAAGAATTGTCTGTTCTAATCACGGGAATCGATAATTTTGATCAAACATTCTTGGTATTTCATCAATCATCGAAGGTTTGGTCGGTTCTAATAACGGGAATCGATAGTTTTGGTAAAAAAATTCTTGGAATTCCATCAATCTTCGAAAGATTATTCGGTCCTATAAAAGGAAATCGATAGTTTTTGTCAAACATTCTTAGAATTCTATCAATCTTCGAAATATTATTCGGTCAATTGAAAGGAAATCGATAACTTTGGTTAAACATTCTCAGAATTCTATCAATCTTCGAAAGATTATTCGGTCCTATAAAAGGAAATCGATAGTTTTGTTAAAAATTCTTAGTATTCCATTAATTTTCGAAAGATTATTTGGTCCTATAAAAGGAAATCGATAGTTTTGGTCAAACATTCTTGGTATTCCATCAATCTTCGAAAGTTTGGTCGGTTCTAAAAACGGAAATCGATAGTTTTGGTCAACCATTCTTGGACTTCCATCAATTTTCGAAAGATTGGTCTATTCTAATCACGAGAATCGATAGCTTTGGTCAAACATTCTTAGAATTCCTTCAATTTTTGGAAAGAATTGTCTGTTCTAATCACGGGAATCGATAATTTTGATCAAACATTCTTGGTATTTCATCAATCTTCGAAGGTTTGGTCGGTTCTAATAACGGGAATCGATAGTTTTGGTAAAAAATTCTTGGAATTCCACCAATCTTCGCAAGTTTATTGGGTGTTATAAAAGGAAATCCATAGTTTTGGTCAAACATTCTTGGACTTCCATCAATTTTCGAAAGATTGGTCTATTCTAATCACGATAATCGATAGCTTTGGTCAAACATTCTTAGAATTCCTTCAATTTTTGGAAAGAATTGTCTGTTCTAATCACGGGAATCGATAATTTTGATCAAACATTCTTGGTATTTCATCAATCTTCGAAGGTTTGGTCGGTTCTAATAACGGGAATCGATAGTTTTGGTAAAAAATTCTTGGAATTCCACCAATCTTCGCAAGTTTATTGGGTGTTATAAAAGGAAATCCATAGTTTTGGTCAAACATTCTTGGACTTCCATTAATTTTCGAAAGATTGGTCGGTTCTAATAACGGGAATCGATAGTTTTTGTCAAACATTCTTAAAATTCCATCAATATTCGAAATATTATTCGGTCGATTGAAAGGAAATCGATAAATTTGGTTAAACAATTTCGGAATTCGATCAATCTTCGAAAAATTATCCGTTCCTATAAAAGGAAATCGATAGTTTTGGTGAAACATTCTTGGAATTTCATCAATCTTCGAAAGATTGTTTTGTTTTAAGAAAGCGAATCGATATTTCTGATCTGTAACTCTTGGTATTCGTTCAATCTTCGAAAGATTATTTGGTCCTATAAAAGGAAATCGATAGTTTTGATCAAACATTCTTGGTATTCCATCAATATTCGAAAGATTGGTCTGTTCTAATCACGGGAATCAATAGTTTTGGTCAAACATTCTTAATATTCCATCAATCTTCGAAGGTTTGGTAGGTACTAATAACGGGAATCTATAGTTTTGGTCAAACATTCTTAGAATTCTATCATTCTTCGAAATATTATTCGGTCAATTGAAAGGAAATCGATAACTTTGGTTAAACATTTTCGGAATTCGATCAATCTTCGAAAGATTATTCGGTCCTATAAAAGGAAATCGATAGTTTTGGTCAAACAACCTTGGTATTCCATCAATCTTCGAAGGTTTGGTCGGTTCTAATAACGGAAATTGATGGTTTTGGTCAAACATTCTTGGTATTCCATCAATCTTCGAAAGATTATTCGGTCGATAGAAAGGAAATCGATAACTTTGGTTAAACAATTTTGGAATTCGATCAATCTTCGAAAGATTATTCGGTCCTATAAAAGGAAATCGACAGTTTTGGTCAAACAACCTTGGTATTCCATCAATCTTCGAAGGTTTGGTCGGTTCTAATAACGGAAATTGATGGTTTTGGTTAAACATTTTCGGAATTCTATCAACCTTCGAAAGATTATTCGGTCCTATAAAATTAAATCGATAGTTTTGTTAAACATTCTTGGTATTCCATTAATTTTCGAAAGATTATTTGGTCCTATAAAAGGAAATCGATAGTTTTGGTCAAACATTCTTGGTATTCCATCAATCTTCGAAAGATTATTCGGTCCTATAAAAGGAAATCGATAGTTTTGGTGAAACATTCTTGGACTTCCATTAATTTTCGAAAGATTGGTCGGTTCTAATAACGGGAATCGATAGTTTTTGTCAAACATTCTTAGAATTCCATCAATATTCAAAAGATTGGTCTGTTCTAATCACGGGAATCGATAGTTTTGGTCAAACATTCTTGGTATTCCATCAATCTTCGAAATATTATTCGGTCGATAGAAAGGAAATCGATAACTTTGGTTAAACAATTTTGGAATTCGATCAATCTTCGAAAGATTATTCGGTCCTATAAAAGGAAATCGATAGTTTTGGTCAAACAACCTTGGTATTCCATCAATCTTCGAAGGTTTCGTCGGTTCTAATAACGGAAATTGATAGTTTTGGTAAAACATTCTTGGAATTCCATCAATCTTCGAAAGATTATTCGGTCCTATAAAAGGAAATCGATAGTTTTGGTGAAACATTCTTGGAATTTCATCAATCTTCGAAAGATTGTTTTGTTTTAAGAAAGCGAATCGATAGTTTTGATCAAACATTCTTGGTATTCCATCAATATTCGAAAGTTTGGTCTGTTCTAATCACGGGAATCAATAGTTTTGGTCAAACATTCTTAATATTCCATCAATCTTCGGAGGTTTGGTAGGTACTAATAACGGGAATCGATAGTTTTTGTCAAACATTCTTAGAATTCCATCAATATTCGAAAGATTGGTCTGTTCTAATCACGGGAATAGATAGTTTTGGTCAAACATTCTTGGTATTCCATCAATCTTCGAAATATTATTCGGTCCTATAAAAGGAAATCGATAGTTTTGGTCAAAAAACCTTGGTATTCCATCAATCTTCGAAGGTTTCGTCGGTTCTAATAACGGAAATTAATAGTTTTCCTAAAACATTCTTGGAATTCCATCAATCTTCGAAAGATTATTTGGTCCTATATAAGGAAATCGATAGTTTTGATCAAACATTCTTGGTATTCCATCAATATTCGAAAGATTGGTCTGTTCTAATCACGGGAATCGATAATTTTGATCAAACATTCTTGGTATTTCATCAATCATCGAAGGTTTGGTCGGTTCTAATAACGGGAATCGATAGTTTTGGTAAAAAATTCTTGGAATTCCATCAATCTTCGAAAGATTATTCGGTCCTATTAAAGGAAATCGATAGTTTTGGTCAAACATTCTTAGAATTCTATCAATCTTCGAAATATTATTCGGTCAATTGAAAGGAAATCGATAACTTTGGTTAAACATTTTCAGAATTCTATCAATCTTCGAAAGATTATTCGGTCCTATAAAAGGAAATCGATAGTTTTGGTCAAACATTCTTGGTATTCCATCAATCTTCGAAAGTTTGGTCGGTTCTAAACACGGGAATCGATAGTTTTGGTCAACCATTCTTGGACTTCCATCAATTTTCGAAAGATTGGTCTATTCTTATCACGAGAATCGATAGTTTTGGTCAAACATTCTTAGAATTCCTTCAATTTTTGGAAAGAATTGTCTGTTCTAATCACGGGAATCGATAATTTTGATCAAACATTCTTGGTATTTCATCAATCTTCGAAGGTTTGGTCGGTTCTAATAACGGGAATCGATAGTTTTGGTAAAAAATTCTTGGAATTCCACCAATCTTCGCAAGTTTATTGGGTCCTATAAAAGGAAATCCATAGTTTTGGTCAAACATTCTTGGACTTCCATTAATTTTCGAAAGATTGGTCGGTTCTAATAACGGGAATCGATAGTTTTTGTCAAACTTTCTTAGAATTCCATCAATATTCGAAATATTATTCGGTCGATTGAAAGGAAATCGATAACTTTGGTTAAACAATTTCGGAATTCGATCAATCTTCGAAAGATTATTCGTTCCTATAAAAGGAAATCGATAGTTTTGGTGAAACATTCTTGGAATTTCATCAATCTTCGAAAGATTGTTTTGTTTTAAGAAAGCGAATCGATATTTCTGATCTGTAACTCTTGGTATTCGTTCAATCTTCGAAAGATTATTTGGTCCTATAAAAGGAAATCGATAGTTTTGATCAAACATTCTTGGTATTCCATCAATATTCGAAAGATTGGTCTGCTCTA
The DNA here is from genome assembly GCF_949628265.1 of Cloeon dipterum. Classification (NCBI taxonomy): domain Eukaryota; kingdom Metazoa; phylum Arthropoda; class Insecta; order Ephemeroptera; family Baetidae; genus Cloeon; species Cloeon dipterum. Next base: position 712,428 of record NC_088790.1, on the reverse strand, counting down.
ATCACGGAAATCAATAGTTTTGGTCAAACATTCTTAATATTCCATCAATCTTCGAAGGTTTGGTAGGTACTAATAACGGGAATCGATAGTTTTGGTCAAACATTCTTAGAAATCTATCAATCTTCGAAATATTATTCGGTCAATTGAAAGGAAATCGATAACTTTGGTTAAACATTTTCGGAATTCGATCAATCTTCGAAAGATTATTCGGTCCTATAAAAGGAAATCGATAGTTTTGGTCAAACAACCTTGGTATTCCATCAATCTTCGAAGGTTTGGTCGGTTCTAATAACGGAAATTGATAGTTTTGGTCAAACATTCTTGGTATTCCATCAATCTTCGAAGGTTTGGTCGGTTCTAATAACGGGTATAAAAAGTTTTGGTCAATTATTCTTAGAATTCTATCAATCTTCGAAATATTATTCGGTCGATTGAAAGGAAATCGATAACTTTGGTTAAACAATTTCGGAATTCGATCAATCTTCGAAAGATTATTCGGTCCTATAAAAGGGAATCGATAGTTTTGGTCAAAAATTCTTGGTATTCCATCAATCTTCGAAGGTTTATTCGGTTCGAAAAACGGTAATCGATAGTTTTGGTCAAACATTCTTAGAATTCAATCAATCTTCGAAATATTATTCGGTCAATTGAAAGGAAATCGATAACTTTGGTTTAACTTTCTCAGAATTCTATCAATCTTCGAAAGATTATTTGGTCCTATAAAAGGAAATCGATAGTTTTTATCAAACATTCTTGATATTCCATCAATATTCGAAAGTTTGGTCTGTTCTAATCACGGGAATCAATAGTTTTGGTCAAACATTCTTAATATTCCATCAATCTTCGAAAGTTTGGTAGGTACTAATAACGGGAATCGATAGTTTTGGTCAAACATTCTTGGTATTCCATCAATCTTCGAAGGTTTATTCGGTTCTAAAAACGGTAATCGATAGTTTTGGTCAAACATTCTTAGAATTCAATCAATCTTCGAAATATTATTCGGTCAATTGAAAGGAAATCGATAACTTTGGTTAAACATTTTCGGAATTCTATCAATCTTCGAAAGATTATTCGGTCAATTGAAAGGAAATCGATAACTTTGGTTTAACATCCTCAGAATTCTAACAATCTTCGAAAGATTATTCGGTCCTATAAAAGGAAATCGATAGTTTTGGTCAAACAACCTTGGTATTCCATCAATCTTCGAAGGTTTCGTCGGTTCTAATAACGGAAATTGATAGTTTTGGTAAAACATTCTTGGAATTCCATCAATCTTCGAAAGATTATTCGGTCCTATAAAAGGAAATCGATAGTTTTGGTGAAACATTCTTGGAATTTCATCAATCTTCGAAAGATTGTTTTGTTTTAAGAAAGCGAATCGATAGTTTTGATCAAACATTCTTGGTATTCCATCAATATTCGAAAGTTTGGTCTGTTCTAATCACGGGAATCAATAGTTTTGGTCAAACATTCTTAATATTCCATCAATATTCGAAAGATTGGTCTGTTCTAATCACGGAAATCAATAGTTTTGGTCAAACATTCTTAATATTCCATCAATCTTCGAAGGTTTGGTAGGTACTAATAACGGGAATCGATAGTTTTGGTCAAACATTCTTAGAAATCTATCAATCTTCGAAAGATTATTCGGTCCTATAAAAGGAAATCGATAGTTTTGGTCAAACAACCTTGGTATTCCATCAATTTTCGAAAGAATTGTCTGTTCTAATCACGGGAATCGATAATTTTGATCAAACATTCTTGGTATTTCATCAATCATCGAAGGTTTGGTCGGTTCTAATAACGGGAATCGATAGTTTTGGTAAAAAAATTCTTGGAATTCCATCAATCTTCGAAAGATTATTCGGTCCTATAAAAGGAAATCGATAGTTTTTGTCAAACATTCTTAGAATTCTATCAATCTTCGAAATATTATTCGGTCAATTGAAAGGAAATCGATAACTTTGGTTAAACATTCTCAGAATTCTATCAATTTTCGAAAGATTATTCGGTCCTATAAAAGGAAATCGATAGTTTTGTTAAAAATTCTTAGTATTCCATTAATTTTCGAAAGATTATTTGGTCCTATAAAAGGAAATCGATAGTTTTGGTCAAACATTCTTGGTATTCCATCAATCTTCGAAAGTTTGGTCGGTTCTAAAAACGGAAATCGATAGTTTTGGTCAACCATTCTTGGACTTCCATCAATTTTCGAAAGATTGGTCTATTCTAATCACGATAATCGATAGCTTTGGTCAAACATTCTTAGAATTCCTTCAATTTTTGGAAAGAATTGTCTGTTCTAATCACGGGAATCGATAATTTTGATCAAACATTCTTGGTATTTCATCAATCTTCGAAGGTTTGGTCGGTTCTAATAACGGGAATCGATAGTTTTGGTAAAAAATTCTTGGAATTCCACCAATCTTCGCAAGTTTATTGGGTGTTATAAAAGGAAATCCATAGTTTTGGTCAAACATTCTTGGACTTCCATCAATTTTCGAAAGATTGGTCTATTCTAATCACGATAATCGATAGCTTTGGTCAAACATTCTTAGAATTCCTTCAATTTTTGGAAAGAATTGTCTGTTCTAATCACGGGAATCGATAATTTTGATCAAACATTCTTGGTATTTCATCAATCTTCGAAGGTTTGGTCGGTTCTAATAACGGGAATCGATAGTTTTGGTAAAAAATTCTTGGAATTCCACCAATCTTCGCAAGTTTATTGGGTGTTATAAAAGGAAATCCATAGTTTTGGTCAAACATTCTTGGACTTCCATTAATTTTCGAAAGATTGGTCGGTTCTAATAACGGGAATCGATAGTTTTTGTCAAACATTCTTAGAATTCCATCAATATTCGAAATATTATTCGGTCGATTGAAAGGAAATCGATAAATTTGGTTAAACAATTTCGGAATTCGATCAATCTTCGAAAGATTATCCGTTCCTATAAAAGGAAATCGATAGTTTTGGTGAAACATTCTTGGAATTTCATCAATCTTCGAAAGATTGTTTTGTTTTAAGAAAGCGAATCGATATTTCTGATCTGTAACTCTTGGTATTCGTTCAATCTTCGAAAGATTATTTGGTCCTATAAAAGGAAATCGATAGTTTTGATCAAACATTCTTGGTATTCCATCAATATTCGAAAGATTGGTCTGTTCTAATCACGGGAATCAATAGTTTTGGTCAAACATTCTTAATATTCCATCAATCTTCGAAGGTTTGGTAGGTACTAATAACGGGAATCGATAGTTTTGGTCAAACATTCTTAGAATTCTATCATTCTTCGAAATATTATTCGGTCAATTGAAAGGAAATCGATAACTTTGGTTAAACATTTTCGGAATTCGATCAATCTTCGAAAGATTATTCGGTCCTATAAAAGGAAATCGATAGTTTTGGTCAAACAACCTTGGTATTCCATCAATCTTCGAAGGTTTGGTCGGTTCTAATAACGGAAATTGATGGTTTTGGTCAAACATTCTTGGTATTCCATCAATCTTCGAAAGATTATTCGGTCGATAGAAAGGAAATCGATAACTTTGGTTAAACAATTTTGGAATTCGATCAATCTTCGAAAGATTATTCGGTCCTATAAAAGGAAATCGACAGTTTTGGTCAAACAACCTTGGTATTCCATCAATCTTCGAAGGTTTGGTCGGTTCTAATAACGGAAATTGATGGTTTTGGTTAAACATTTTCGGAATTCTATCAACCTTCGAAAGATTATTCGGTCCTATAAAATTAAATCGATAGTTTTGTTAAACATTCTTGGTATTCCATTAATTTTCGAAAGATTATTTGGTCCTATAAAAGGAAATCGATAGTTTTGGTCAAACATTCTTGGTATTCCATCAATTTTCGAAAGATTATTCGGTCCTATAAAAGGAAATCGATAGTTTTGGTCAAACATTCTTGGACTTCCATTAATTTTCGAAAGATTGGTCGGTTCTAATAACGGGAATCGATAGTTTTTGTCAAACATTCTTAGCATTCCATCAATATTCAAAAGATTGGTCTGTTCTAATCACGGGAATCGATAGTTTTGGTCAAACATTCTTGGTATTCCATCAATCTTCGAAATATTATTCGGTCGATAGAAAGGAAATCGATAACTTTGGTTAAACAATTTTGGAATTCGATCAATCTTCGAAAGATTATTCGGTCCTATAAAAGGAAATCGATAGTTTTGGTCAAACAACCTTGGAATTCCATCAATCTTCGAAGGTTTCGTCGGTTCTAATAACGGAAATTGATAGTTTTGGTAAAACATTCTTGGTATTCCATCAATCTTCGTAATATTATTCGGTCCTATAAAAGGAAATCGATAGTTTTGGTGAAACATTCTTGGAATTTCATCAATCTTCGAAAGATTGTTTTGTTTTAAGAAAGCGAATCGATAGTTTTGATCAAACATTCTTGGTATTCCATCAATATTCGAAAGTTTGGTCTGTTCTAATCACGGGAATCAATAGTTTTGGTCAAACATTCTTAATATTCCATCAATCTTCGAAGGTTTGGTAGGTACTAATAACGGGAATCGATAGTTTTTGTCAAACATTCTTAGAATTCCATCAATATTCGAAAGATTGGTCTGTTCTAATCACGGGAATAGATAGTTTTGGTCAAACATTCTTGGTATTCCATCAATCTTCGAAATATTATTCGGTCCTATAAAAGGAAATCGATAGTTTTGGTCAAAAAACCTTGGTATTCCATCAATCTTCGAAGGTTTCGTCGGTTCTAATAACGGAAATTAATAGTTTTCCTAAAACATTCTTGGAATTCCATCAATCTTCGAAAGATTATTTGGTCCTATATAAGGAAATCGATAGTTTTGATCAAACATTCTTGGTATTCCATCAATATTCGAAAGATTGGTCTGTTCTAATCACGGGAATCGATAGTTTTGGTCAAACATTCTTGGTATTCCATCAATCTTCGAAAGTTTGGTTGGTTCTAATAACGGGAATCGATAGTTTTTGTCAAACATTCTTAGAATTCTATCAATCTTCGAAATATTATTCGGTCAATTAAAAGGAAATCGATAACTTTGGTTAAACATTCTCAGAATTCTATCAATTTTCGAAAGATTATTCGGTCCTATAAAAGGAAATCGATAGTTTTGTTAAAAATTCTTAGTATTCCATTAATTTTCGAAAGATTATTTGGTCCTATAAAAGGAAATCGATAGTTTTGGTAAAAAATTCTTGGAATTCCACCAATCTTCGCAAGTTTATTGGGTGTTATAAAAGGAAATCCATAGTTTTGGTCAAACATTCTTGGACTTCCATCAATTTTCGAAAGATTGGTCTATTCTAATCACGATAATCGATAGCTTTGGTCAAACATTCTTAGAATTCCTTCAATTTTTGGAAAGAATTGTCTGTTCTAATCACGGGAATCGATAATTTTGATCAAACATTCTTGGTATTTCATCAATCTTCGAAGGTTTGGTCGGTTCTAATAACGGGAATCGATAGTTTTGGTAAAAAATTCTTGGAATTCCACCAATCTTCGCAAGTTTATTGGGTGTTATAAAAGGAAATCCATAGTTTTGGTCAAACATTCTTGGACTTCCATTAATTTTCGAAAGATTGGTCGGTTCTAATAACGGGAATCGATAGTTTTTGTCAAACATTCTTAGAATTCCATCAATATTCGAAATATTATTCGGTCGATTGAAAGGAAATCGATAAATTTGGTTAAACAATTTCGGAATTCGATCAATCTTCGAAAGATTATCCGTTCCTATAAAAGGAAATCGATAGTTTTGGTGAAACATTCTTGGAATTTCATCAATCTTCGAAAGATTGTTTTGTTTTAAGAAATCGAATCGATATTTCTGATCTGTAACTCTTGGTATTCGTTCAATCTTCGAAAGATTATTTGGTCCTATAAAAGGAAATCGATAGTTTTGATCAAATATTCTTGGTATTCCATCAATATTCGAAAGATTGGTCTGTTCTAATCACGGGAATCAATAGTTTTGGTCAAACATTCTTAATATTCCATCAATCTTCGAAGGTTTGGTAGGTACTAATAACGGGAATCGATAGTTTTGGTCAAACATTCTTAGAATTCTATCATTCTTCGAAATATTATTCGGTCAATTGAAAGGAAATCGATAACTTTGGTTAAACATTTTCGGAATTCGATCAATCTTCGAAAGATTATTCGGTCCTATAAAAGGAAATCGATAGTTTTGGTCAAACAACCTTGGTATTCCATCAATCTTCGAAGGTTTGGTCGGTTCTAATAACGGAAATTGATGGTTTTGGTCAAACATTCTTGGTATTCCATCAATCTTCGAAAGATTATTCGGTCGATAGAAATTAAATCGATAACTTTGGTTAAACAATTTTGGAATTCGATCAATCTTCGAAAGATTATTCGGTCCTATAAAAGGAAATCGATAGTTTTGGTCAAACAACCTTGGTATTCCATCAATCTTCGAAGGTTTGGTCGGTTCTAATAACGGAAATTGATGGTTTTGGTCAAACATTCTTGGTATTCCATCAATCTTCGAAAGATTATTCGGTCGATAGAAAGGAAATCGATAACTTTGGTTAAACAATTTTGGAATTCGATCAATCTTCGAAAGATTATTCGGTCCTATAAAAGGAAATCGATAGTTTTGGTCAAACAACCTTGGAATTCCATCAATCTTCGAAGGTTTCGTCGGTTCTAATAACGGAAATTGATAGTTTTGGTAAAACATTCTTGGAATTCCATCAATCTTCGAAAGATTATTCGGTCCTATAAAAGGAAATCGATAGTTTTGGTGAAACATTCTTGGAATTTCATCAATCTTCGAAAGATTGTTTTGTTTTAAGAAAGCGAATCGATAGTTTTGATCAAACATTCTTGGTATTCCATCAATATTCGAAAGTTTGGTCTGTTCTAATCACGGGAATCAATAGTTTTGGTCAAACATTCTTAATATTCCATCAATCTACGAAGGTTTGGTAGGTACTAATAACGGGAATCGATAGTTTTTGTCAAACATTCTTAGAATTCCATCAATATTCGAAAGATTGGTCTGTTCTAATCACGGGAATCAATAGTTTTGGTCAAACATTCTTAATATTCCATCAATCTTCGAAGGTTTGGTAGGTACTAATAACGGGAATCGATAGTTTTATTATATTATTTGTTTATTCCTACTGTCATAGTTACAAAATTTAAATACATAAAAATTAAGACATGGTAAGAATGGGCAAACAAATGCTAGCAGAAAACTGCAAAAACGCTTGAAAACATAAGTTATCTCACGCCGCACTGAGCCGCACATCACATTATTAATCACCCGCTAATCATTATCACAATGCACTCGCCACAAGTAGCCTTTGCAGAGCTTTGGGAATTCCTCCACCGTGCAGTCCTTTAATTCGGGCGGCAAGTCGTTCCACGGCGTTACCACCCTAAATGAAAACGCTCGCTGACCGAATACACTCCGCGTAGGCGGCGGCTGCAGACGAGCATGGTGGTTGTTCACATCGCCTCGCAACTGGCGACGTTCTGTGATGCGAGCGCGCACGTCAAAGTCGATCGCTCCTCCCTGGCATCTCTTGAAGAAATTCAGGTCCGTGTACTTGAGGTGCATCTCGAACGGCATGATGTTTGTTTCTTGCGGTGGCGGCGGTTGTCGTCCGTATATAAAACGCAAAGCTCTCTTCTGCACTCTTTCGAGCTTGGTCGTGTTTGCCTGCGTGGTTGGATGCCACGCAGGAAGTCCGTACGTCAAAATGGGCTTCACTAGGGACAAGAATGAAACCCTCTTAACCTTTTGCGTGCACTTGCGCAGGTTGCGGGCAGCGAAACCTAGCACCTGTGCTGCCTTCGCTCGTACAATGTCTGTGTGAACGCTCCACCGCAGGTCGCTGCTTATGTGCACGCCAAGTAGCCTTTGCTGGTCCACGTACTCGAGTGGGATGCCGCCGATCGAGTACTCAAAGTGAAGCTGCGTTCTCGCTCGAGATAGGTCCATCACGTGGCACTTCCGCCCATTCAGCTGCATGCCATTATTTTCACACCAAATAAAAATTCGGTCGAGGTCTTCTTGCAGGGCGTCAGCATCTTCAGGGATGTCCACCACTCTATGAAGGGTTGTATCGTCGGCGTACTGGTCAAATCTCGAGCTTATTTCTCCTGGCAAGTCGGCCACAAACAGATTAAAAAGCAGCGGGCCGAGCACGCTGCCTTGCACCACGCCAGAAAGCACCTCTGCTGGAGCCGAGAACACGCCGCCGAACTTTACATGCTGCGAGCGGCCTGTTAGGAAATTTTCCAGCCAGCGCAGCACTTTTCCCCGGACGCCGTAGAACTTGAGTTTGGACAGCAGGCGGTCGAAAGGCACTTTATCGAAGGCCTTGCTCCAATCTAAGAACACTGCGTGAATGTGTGCTCCGCTGCGCTCGTCCAGCTGCGCTGTCCACGTGTCGATCAGGCCGGTTAATAGCGTCGTGCAGCTCCGCTTTGATCTGAACCCGTGCTGATTCTTTGGAATAATGGAATTCTGTTCTAAAAAGTTGCTCAGTTCGTCTCGCACAAATCGCTCCAGTGTCTTTCCTACTAATGATGTTATACTCACTGGCCTGTAGTTGTTTACGTCGTCTTTTGGCCCATCCTTGTAAATTGGAGTCACCGCGGCCGCCTTCCAGTCACTGGGAATTTCCCCGCTCTCGAGGGAAAGCCGAAACACGTGGCATAGGCTGGCGCTCAGCGGCTGGGCACACCTTTGAAGCAGGACTGCTGGCACTCCGTCTGGTCCTGCCGCCGCTGATTTGGTGCGTTGCAGCAGGAGTTGCACGTGTTCAGGGGAGATATGCAACCCGCTGAGCTGCTGCGTCGCGCCGGTTGCCTGCCTGCCTCTTCGCAGGTACGGAAATGTTGCTGCGCGTGAAAAGTTTGACTGAAACACTTCTGAAAATTTCTCGGCAATAATTTCGGGTGCGTTGACAGTTCTGCCGTCGATCTCAAAACTTGTTACCTCAAAAGGAACTTTTGCCTTCGAACTTATGTATCGCCATAGCTCTTTCGAGTGGTCTGCGCCGAGCCCAAGGCGCCAAAGCCACTCATCTCTGGCTGCTCTGATTGCTGCCTGCGTTGACCTCCGCGCCGCCAAATAAATTTGGCGGGCTCTGTCGGTGCCTTGAATTTTCCATACGTCAAACAGGCTATCTCTAATCTTGATTAACTGCACGAGACCTTTTGTCAGCCATGGATGGCGCTTCTTTCTTCGGCCGCCGACTCTTTTCTTTGGTACTAACTCTTCAATGCAGCTAAATACACAGCTCTTCCAATTTTCCCAGGCGCTAGAAACCTCCAACTCGTGCCTGATTTGTCTAAGCCGCCTCTCCAGCTCTTGTTTCAGCAGTTCCCAGTCGGCGCGTTGATAATTTGGTACCATTTTCGGTGCACAGATCGGACGAGCAGCTTTCACTGCAAGCGTAGCGACAGTGGCGTCATGGTCACTGATGCCTGGCACCGTCCGGGCGTCCTCTACTAGCGCTGGTACATCACATAGAAATAGATCCAGTATTTTAGAGGTGTTATTCGTAGTTCTGGTTGGCGTCATAATCATCTGCTTCAATGCCAAGTCGGCAAACGCGTCAGCGAATGCTTCCGCGGGAGATGCACCAACGACCGGGGGCTCCGTGTCCCACTTGATATCTAGGTTGAAATCGCCGAACAGCAGACACCCGTCAAAATTGTGCAGCTCGCGCGATGCCACCTCAAGTGATCGCAACAACGCCGCGTTGTATACTGCATCGGCATTCGGCCGCCGATAAGCCGAGCCGATTAAAAATCGCAGCCGTCCAGCTCTCACTGCAGCCCAAACAATCTCGGCATTTCCTTCAAGGTGTGGAAGTCTTTTTGGCTGCAGGTGTGGTCGAATATTGTCAAACATTCTTAGAATTCCATCAATATTCGAAAGATTTATATCTATATATCTGTTTCTTTATTCATGTATATTACATAAGTCAATTTAATTAAGTCACATGAACAATGGCAAAAAGTGAACAAGCAGGAACTGCAAAACCGACCGAAACAATAAATTGTAACGACGTTGTCACGTGCCGCACTAAATATCAATAAAAGACAAGTATCACATCACAACACATTAAAATTTACACCACAAGTACTGCTCGCACAGGGAGGGAAATCTTGACGCGTCGCAGTCTTTCAACAACGGTGGCAGGTCGTTCCAGGGTTTACAGACCCTGTATGAAAAGGCACTTCGGCCAAAAGCTGTCCTCGCGGGGGGCGGCTGAAGGCGGGGATGTGCCACGCTGTCACCTCGCAGTGCGCGCCCCTGGATGATTCTCGCTCTAACATCAAAATCAGTGTGTCCGCTCCGGCATCTATGAAAAAACACGAGGTCAGTGTGCTGCAGGTGCATGTCGAAAGGCACCACTTTTTGCAACTTCGGCTCTGGTAGGATTTTGCCGTAAACAAAGTGCAACGCCCTGTTTTGCACTCTGCTTAACTTGGTGATGTTTTCCTGCGTCGTTGGGTGCCAGGCGGGAAGGCCGAAGGTCATGACTGGCTTTACCATGGTCAGGTATGCAATTCTCTTTACACGCGGCGTACACCCTCGCAAATTGCGCGCTGCAAAACTAAGGCGCTGCGCCGCTCTTGCTCGCACGATGTCTGTGTGCATTCGCCAGCGGAGATCACGCGCGATGTGCACGCCGAGCATCCGTTGTGAGTCCACGTATTGCAGCGGTGTGTCACCGAGGGTGTATTCGAATTGAAGGGGCAGTCGCGCGCGCGTTATGTCTATAATTTTACATTTCTTCGCGTTCAGTTCCATGCCATTGTTTGCACACCATATATCAATATTGTTGAGATCGCCCTGAAATTCGTCAGCGTCCTCTTGTGTTGCAATATTTTTATAGATGGTGGCATCGTCAGCGTACTGCACCAAGGTGCAGTTTTGCACGGCGTCGGGCAAGTCCGCCACAAAGATATTGAAAAGCAGGGGACCTAGGACACTGCCTTGTACTACCCCCGACTTGACTTCTGTTGGCTCGGAGCGCGCGCCGCGGTAATGCACGAGTTGTGTGCGGCCGGTCAGAAAGTTTTCGAGCCATTTTTGCACTTGCCCTTTTATGCGGTAATGGTCAAGCTTGGAAATAAGGCGCATGTGGTTTACTTTGTCGAAAGCTTTGCTCCAATCAAGAAACGCTGCATGGATGTGCTCGCCGCTCTTCTCGTCCAGGGCCGCCGTCCACTCGTCAATCGTACCTGTGAGTAAGGTAACGCAACTTCGCTTTCCTCTAAATCCATGCTGGCAGTTTGGAATTATTTCCTCCTCATCTAAAAACTTGACCAATTCGTCTCGAACAAACTTCTCGAGCGTCTTTCCCACTAATGATGTGATACTAATCGGGCGGTAGTTTTCCATGTCAGTTTTTGGACCGTCTTTTGGAATTGCTGTGATGGCAGCAGATTTCCAATCGATGGGGAGGACGCCTTGTTCGAGGGAAATATTGAAAATATGGGAGAGACTGATGCTGAGTGTAGCCGCGCAGTTTCGCAGTATTGCAGCCGGCACATTGTCTGGGCCGGGCGCTGCATTTATTTTTGTTTGCTGCAGCAAGTTGTGAATTGCAGAAGGAGTGCATACCAGCGTGCACAGCGATTTGGTTGTGGAATTAGTGTCGCGTGCCGCTCGCCTCATGAATGGGAAGATATTGCTTGCGCAGGAGAAATTTTTCTGGAACACTTCACTGAATTTTGCTGCCACCTCTTGAGGATCAGTAATAGTTCTTCCATTGCACTCAAAAGTCGCACTGTCGAGCGGGACCTTAGTCTTTGAATGAATATAGCGCCAGAATTCCTTGCTGCCGTTCTTGCCCTTTCCCAATTTCCACAACCATTCATCCCTAGCTGCTCTCAGCGCAGATTGCGCGGTTCGTCTCGCAGTTTGGAAATTTTGTCTCGTCCCATCATTTTTATTGTTTAACCATTGCCTATATAAGCTTTCGCGAATTCTTATCAGCATTTTTATTTGCCTGTTCATCCATGGGAGAAGATGTTTTTTAGCTCTTCCTCCGATCCGTTTTGTTGGTATGTATTCGCGCGCGCATTCGAAAACGACACTTTTCCAGCTTTCCCAACTCTCTGAGACATCTTGACTGGTGGGAATGGCTTGCAGGCGCAGCAGGAGAGCGTCGTTCATGGCTGGCCAATTGGCCTTGCGATAGTTGAAAACTTCGCGCGGAACAGAGAGTGGGCGAATGATCGAGAGTGAAAGGGTTGAAACGATCGCGTCGTGGTCGCTCACTCCGGGAACAGGCTCGCAGTTCGCTACTATGGCGGGGACATCAGTAAGGAAAAGATCGAGCGTTTTTGAAGTTGTTGCTGTGGTTCTCGTGGGCGCTTTAACAAGCTGGAAAAAACTCATGCTGGCGAAAGTGTCGACAAAATCATCAGCAACCGCAGCGCGGACAGAGGGAGGTGTCGATTCCCAGCAGACGTCCAAATTAAAATCGCCCATTAAGAAGCAGCCATCGAAATTATCTTTTTCTGCAGCAGCAAGGTCGAGAGAATGAATCAGAGCGTTGTTGTACACGTCGTCGGCGTTCGGGCGTCTGTACCCTGATCCCACGAGCAGCTTTAAGCCATTGACTTTAATTTGAGCCCACACCACCTCCGCCCTTCCCTCGAGATGCTCCAAGCGCTTGGGTTGCAGGAAGGGGCGAATTGCAAGCAAAACGCCACCAGCGGGGCGCCGACCTCCCAGACGGTCCTTGCGCAGGACAACGTATTGGCGCGGCAACACCTCGTGGTTATGGATGTCGGGCGAGAGCCACGTCTCGTTCACCGCGCATAGGTCAGCCGAGTGTGCATCAATCAGGGCGATAATATCAGCGGCTTTTTTACTGTCTTTTAGACTACGAGCATTGAAGGACAGAAAAGAGATGGCATTTTTGTCGACTCGGCGCGGAAAAATTTGAATGCGAGGGGTGATCGGGGGCGGCGGAGGGAGGCTCCAAAATGAATCGTTCAGGTCAGGCAGTGAGCAGCTCCAACAAAGAAAATTATTCTTCTTGCGATACGAGTTCAGCTCTCTGTCGTTCAGCTTGGCGTGCTTGGCGAGACATGTTTTGTGGAATTTTTTGTGGCAGTTGGAGCATGCGATGTTTACTGCATTCTTTCGGCCTATTTTATTGCAGTAGAGACAGTGCGCTTGTGGCCCAGGATTTACATTGACATCTCCACAAAGGAGGGCGAAAATCGTGAGGCTGCTGCCTGCAGCTGCCACGACTGAGCGTATGTTGCACTTATCACGCAATGTGAGAAAGCGCCAAACGTTCAAAAAATGGCAGTGTCCACGAGAGCCGTGTGCCCATGTAACACTCACCCAGCAGGACACCCTGGTACCTTCAACAACACCGAGGGTGGCGAAGTTGATAGAATAGGGGTTGGCGAGCGTCTTCAGGTCCTGCTGTCGCTGCTGGCGCCGAAGGAAGTCGTGTTTGGGCAGTCGGAAGATCAAACCACAGAACAGGACAAGTAGCAGCAGTCCATTCCACCTCATCTTGGAATTTCGCTCGTATCTCAGGTTCAAGGGTGACCAAGGGGTAAGTCGCCCCAGAAAGGTTGGGGGAAACAACTCATGAGCCCCCTGGGCCACTGTCCTCTAGGTAGCTTAAACAGACTCGACGTTACCGTGAGAAACCTGCGGAGCTCAACTAGAGATGCGTGCGTTCTTACCAAAATCCTGTCTCCCACAGATAGTTTTGGTAAAACATTCTTGGAATTCCATCAATCTTCGAAAGATTATTCGGTCCTATAAAAGGAAATCGATAGTTTTGGTGAAACATTCTTGGAATTTCATCAATCTTCGAAAGATTGTTTTGTTTTAAGAAAGCGAATCGATAGTTTTGATCAAACATTCTTGGTATTCCATCAATATTCGAAAGTTTGGTCTGTTCTAATCACGGGAATCAATAATTTTGGTCAAACATTCTTAATATTCCATCAATCTTCGAAGGTTTGGTAGGTACTAATAACGGGAATCGATAGTTTTTGTCAAACATTCTTAGAATTCCATCAATATTCGAAAGATTGGTCTGTTCTAATCACGGGAATAGATAGTTTTGGTCAAACATTCTTGGTATTCCATCAATCTTCGAAATATTATTCGGTCCTATAAAAGGAAATCGATAGTTTTGGTCAAAAAACCTTGGTATTCCATCAATCTTCGAAGGTTTCGTCGGTTCTAATAACGGAAATTAATAGTTTTGCTAAAACATTCTTGGAATTCCATCAATCTTCGAAAGATTATTTGGTCCTATATAAGGAAATCGATAGTTTTGATCAAACATTCTTGGTATTCCATCAATATTCGAAAGATTGGTCTGTTCTAATCACGGGAATCGATAGTTTTGGTCAAACATTCTTGGTATTCCATCAATCTTCGAAAGTTTGGTTGGTTCGATTAACGGGAATCGATAGTTTTTGTCAAACATTCTTAGAATTCCATCAATATTCGAAAGATTGGTCTGTTCTAATCACGGGAATCGATAGTTTTGGTCAAACATTCTTGGTATTCCATCAATCTTCGAAATATGATTTGGTCGATTGAAAGGAAATCGATAACTTTGGTTAAACAATTTGGGAATTCGATCATTCTTCGAAAGATTAATCGGTCCTATAAAAGGAAATCGATAGTTTTGGTCAAATAACCTTGGTATTCAATCAATCTTCGAAGGTTTCGTCGGATCTAATAACGGAAATTGATCGTTTTGGTAAAACATTCTAGGAATTCCATCAATCTTCGAAAGATTATTCGGTCCTATAAAATTAAATCGATAGTTTTGTTAAACATTCTTGGTATTCCATTAATTTTCGAAAGAATATTTGGTCCTATAAAAGGAAATCGATAGTTTTTGTCAAACATTCTTGGATTTCCATCAATCTTCGAAAGTTTGGTCGGTTCTAAAAACGGGAATCGATAGTTTTGGTCAACCATTCTTGGACTTCCATCAATTATCGAAAGATTGGTCTATTCTAATCACGAGAATCGATAGTTTTGGTCAAACATTCTTAATATTCCATCAATCTTCGAAGGTTTGGTAGGTACTAATAACGGGAATCGATAGTTTTGGTCAAACATTCTTAGAATTCTATCAATCTTCGAAATATTATTCGGTCAATTGAAAGGAAATCGATAACTTTGGTTAAACATTTTCGGAATTCTATCAACCTTCGAAAGATTATTCGGTCCTATAAAATTAAATCGATAGTTTTGTTAAACATTCTTGGTATTCCATTAATTTTCGAAAGATTATTTGGTCCTATAAAAGGAAATCGATAGTTTTGGTCAAACATTCTTGGTATTCCATCAATCTTCGAAAGTTATGTCGGTTCTAAAAACGGGAATCGATAGTTTTGATCAAACATTCTTGGTATTTCATCAATCATCGAAGGTTTGGTCGGTTCTTATAACGGGAATCGATAGTTTTGGTAAAAAATTCTTGGAATTCCATCAATCTTCGAAAGATTATTCGGTCCTATAAAAGGAAATCGATAGTTTTGGTTAAACAATTTTGGAATTCGATCAATCTTCGAAAGATTATTCGGTCCTATAAAAGGAAATCGATAGTTTTGGTCAAACAACCTTGGTATTCCATCAATCTTCGAAGGTTTGGTCGGTTCTAATAACGGAAATTGATGGTTTTGGTCAAACATTCTTGGTATTCCATCAATCTTCGAAAGATTATTCGGTCGATAGAAAGGAAATCGATAACTTTTGTTAAACAATTTTGGAATTCTATCAATCTTCGAAAGATTATTCGGTCCTATAAAAGGAAATCGATAGTTTTGGTCAATCAACCTTGGAATTCCATCAATCTTCGAAGGTTTCGTCGGTTCTAATAACGGAAATTGATAGTTTTGGTAAAACATTCTTGGAATTCCATCAATCTTCGAAAGATTATTCGGTCCTATAAAAGGAAATCGATAGTTTTGGTGAAACATTCTTGGTATTCCATCAATATTCGAAAGTTTGGTCTGTTCTAATCACGGGAATCAATAGTTTTGGTCAAACATTCTTAATATTCCATCAATCTTCGAAGGTTTGGTAGGTACTAATAACGGGAATCGATAGTTTTTGTCAAACATTCTTAGAATTCCATCAATATTCGAAAGATTGGTCTGTTCTAATCACGGGAATAGATAGTTTTGGTCAAACATTCTTGGTATTCCATCAATCTTCGAAATATTATTCGGTCCTATAAAAGGAAATCGATAGTTTTGATCAAACATTCTTAGAATTCAATCAATCTTCGAAATATTATTCGGTCAATTGAAAGGAAATCGATAACTTTGGTTTAACATTCTCAGAATTCTAACAATCTTCGAAAGATTATTCGGTCCTATAAAAGGAAATCGATAGTTTTGGTCAAACTACCTTGGTATTCCATCAATCTTTGAAGGTTTCGTCGGTTCTAATAACGGAAATTGATAGTTTTGGTAAAAAATTCTTGGAATTCCATCAATCTTCGAAAGATTATTCGGTCCTATAAAAGGAAATCGATAGTTTTGGTGAAACATTCTTGGACTTCCATTAATTTTCGAAAGATTGGTCGGTTCTAATAACGGGAATCGATAGTTTTTGTCAAACATTCTTAGAATTCCATCAATATTCAAAAGATTGGTCTGTTCAAATCACGGGAATCGATAGTTTTGGTCAAACATTCTTGGTATTCCATCTATCTTCGAAATATTATTCGGTCGATAGAAAGGAAATCGATAACTTTGGTTAAACAATTTTGGAATTCGATCAATCTTCGAAAGATTATTCGGTCCTATAAAAGGAAATCGATAGTTTTGGTCAAACAACCTTGGAATTCCATCAATCTTCGAAGGTTTGGTCGGTTCTAATAACGGAAATTGATAGTTTTGGTAAAACATTCTTGGAATTCCATCAATCTTCGAAAGATTATTCGGTCCTATAAAAGGAAATCGATAGTTTTGGTCAAACAACCTTGGAATTCCATCAATCTTCGAAGGTTTGGTCGGTTCTAATAACGGGAATCGATAGTTTTGATCAAACATTCTTGGTATTTCATCAATCATCGAAGGTTTGGTCGGTTCTTATAACGGGAATCGATAGTTTTGGTAAAAAATTCTTGGAATTCCATCAATCTTCGAAAGATTATTCGGTCCTATAAAAGGAAATCGATAGTTTTGGTCAAACATTCTTAGAATTCTATCAATCTTCGAAATATTATTCGGTCGATAGAAAGGAAATCGATAACTTTGGTTAAACATTCTTGGAATTTCATCAATCTTCGAAAGATTGTTTTGTTTTAAGAAAGCGAATCGATAGTTTTGATCAAACATTCTTGGTATTCCATCAATATTCGAAAGTTTGGTCTGTTCTAATCACGGGAATCAATAGTTTTGGTCAAACATTCTTAATATTCCATCAATCTTCGAAGGTTTGGTAGGTACTAATAACGGGAATCGATAGTTTTTGTCAAACATTCTTAGAATTCCATCAATATTCGAAAGATTGGTCTGTTCTAATCACGGGAATAGATAGTTTTGGTCAAACATTCTTGGTATTCCATCAATCTTCGAAATATTATTCGGTCCTATAAAAGGAAATCGATAGTTTTGCTAAAACATTCTTGGAATTCCATCAATCTTCGAAAGATTATTTGGTCCTATATAAGGAAATCGATAGTTTTGATCAAACATTCTTGGTATTCCATCAATATTCGAAAGATTGGTCTGTTCTAATCACGGGAATCGATAGTTTTGGTCAAACATTCTTGGTATTCCATCAATCTTCGAAAGTTTGGTTGGTTCGATTAACGGGAATCGATAGTTTTTGTCAAACATTCTTAGAATTCCATCAATATTCGAAAGATTGGTCTGTTCTAATCACGGGAATCGATAGTTTTGGTCAAACATTCTTGGTATTCCATCAATCTTCGAAATATGATTTGGTCGATTGAAAGGAAATCGATAACTTTGGTTAAACAATTTGGGAATTCGATCATTCTTCGAAAGATTAATCGGTCCTATAAAAGGAAATCGATAGTTTTGGTCAAATAACCTTGGTATTCAATCAATCTTCGAAGGTTTCGTCGGATCTAATAACGGAAATTGATCGTTTTGGTAAAACATTCTAGGAATTCCATCAATCTTCGAAAGATTATTCGGTCCTATAAAATTAAATCGATAGTTTTGTTAAACATTCTTGGTATTCCATTAATTTTCGAAAGAATATTTGGTCCTATAAAAGGAAATCGATAGTTTTTGTCAAACATTCTTGGATTTCCATCAATCTTCGAAAGTTTGGTCGGTTCTAAAAACGGGAATCGATAGTTTTGGTCAACCATTCTTGGACTTCCATCAATTATCGAAAGATTGGTCTATTCTAATCACGAGAATCGATAGTTTTGGTCAAACATTCTTAATATTCCATCAATCTTCGAAGGTTTGGTAGGTACTAATAACGGGAATCGATAGTTTTGGTCAAACATTCTTAGAATTCTATCAATCTTCGAAATATTATTCGGTCAATTGAAAGGAAATCGATAACTTTGGTTAAACATTTTCGGAATTCTATCAACCTTCGAAAGATTATTCGGTCCTATAAAATTAAATCGATAGTTTTGTTAAACATTCTTGGTATTCCATTAATTTTCGAAAGATTATTTGGTCCTATAAAAGGAAATCGATAGTTTTGGTCAAACATTCTTGGTATTCCATCAATCTTCGAAAGTTATGTCGGTTCTAAAAACGGGAATCGATAGTTTTGATCAAACATTCTTGGTATTTCATCAATCATCGAAGGTTTGGTCGGTTCTTATAACGGGAATCGATAGTTTTGGTAAAAAATTCTTGGAATTCCATCAATCTTCGAAAGATTATTCGGTCCTATAAAAGGAAATCGATAGTTTTGGTTAAACAATTTTGGAATTCGATCAATCTTCGAAAGATTATTCGGTCCTATAAAAGGAAATCGATAGTTTTGGTCAAACAACCTTGGTATTCCATCAATCTTCGAAGGTTTGGTCGGTTCTAATAACGGAAATTGATGGTTTTGGTCAAACATTCTTGGTATTCCATCAATCTTCGAAAGATTATTCGGTCGATAGAAAGGAAATCGATAACTTTTGTTAAACAATTTTGGAATTCTATCAATCTTCGAAAGATTATTCGGTCCTATAAAAGGAAATCGATAGTTTTGGTCAATCAACCTTGGAATTCCATCAATCTTCGAAGGTTTCGTCGGTTCTAATAACGGAAATTGATAGTTTTGGTAAAACATTCTTGGAATTCCATCAATCTTCGAAAGATTATTCGGTCCTATAAAAGGAAATCGATAGTTTTGGTGAAACATTCTTGGTATTCCATCAATATTCGAAAGTTTGGTCTGTTCTAATCACGGGAATCAATAGTTTTGGTCAAACATTCTTAATATTCCATCAATCTTCGAAGGTTTGGTAGGTACTAATAACGGGAATCGATAGTTTTTGTCAAACATTCTTAGAATTCCATCAATATTCGAAAGATTGGTCTGTTCTAATCACGGGAATAGATAGTTTTGGTCAAACATTCTTGGTATTCCATCAATCTTCGAAATATTATTCGGTCCTATAAAAGGAAATCGATAGTTTTGATCAAACATTCTTAGAATTCAATCAATCTTCGAAATATTATTCGGTCAATTGAAAGGAAATCGATAACTTTGGTTTAACATTCTCAGAATTCTAACAATCTTCGAAAGATTATTCGGTCCTATAAAAGGAAATCGATAGTTTTGGTCAAACTACCTTGGTATTCCATCAATCTTTGAAGGTTTCGTCGGTTCTAATAACGGAAATTGATAGTTTTGGTAAAAAATTCTTGGAATTCCATCAATCTTCGAAAGATTATTCGGTCCTATAAAAGGAAATCGATAGTTTTGGTGAAACATTCTTGGACTTCCATTAATTTTCGAAAGATTGGTCGGTTCTAATAACGGGAATCGATAGTTTTTGTCAAACATTCTTGGTATTCCATCAATATTCAAAAGATTGGTCTGTTCAAATCACGGGAATCGATAGTTTTGGTCAAACATTCTTGGTATTCCATCTATCTTCGAAATATTATTCGGTCGATAGAAAGGAAATCGATAACTTTGGTTAAACAATTTTGGAATTCGATCAATCTTCGAAAGATTATTCGGTCCTATAAAAGGAAATCGATAGTTTTGGTCAAACAACCTTGGAATTCCATCAATCTTCGAAGGTTTGGTCGGTTCTAATAACGGAAATTGATAGTTTTGGTAAAACATTCTTGGAATTCCATCAATCTTCGAAAGATTATTCGGTCCTATAAAAGGAAATCGATAGTTTTGGTCAAACAACCTTGGAATTCCATCAATCTTCGAAGGTTTGGTCGGTTCTAATAACGGGAATCGATAGTTTTGATCAAACATTCTTGGTATTTCATCAATCATCGAAGGTTTGGTCGGTTCTTATAACGGGAATCGATAGTTTTGGTAAAAAATTCTTGGAATTCCATCAATCTTCGAAAGATTATTCGGTCCTATAAAAGGAAATCGATAGTTTTGGTCAAACATTCTTAGAATTCTATCAATCTTCGAAATATTATTCGGTCGATAGAAAGGAAATCGATAACTTTGGTTAAACATTCTTGGAATTTCATCAATCTTCGAAAGATTGTTTTGTTTTAAGAAAGCGAATCGATAGTTTTGATCAAACATTCTTGGTATTCCATCAATATTCGAAAGTTTGGTCTGTTCTAATCACGGGAATCAATAGTTTTGGTCAAACATTCTTAATATTCCATCAATCTTCGAAGGTTTGGTAGGTACTAATAACGGGAATCGATAGTTTTTGTCAAACATTCTTAGAATTCCATCAATATTCGAAAGATTGGTCTGTTCTAATCACGGGAATAGATAGTTTTGGTCAAACATTCTTGTTATTCCATCAATCTTCGAAATATTATTCGGTCCTATAAAAGGAAATCGATAGTTTTGATCAAACATTCTTAGAATTCAATCAATCTTCGAAATATTATTCGGTCAATTGAAAGGAAATCGATAACTTTGGTTTAACATTCTCAGAATTCTAACAATCTTCGAAAGATTATTCGGTCCTATAAAAGGAAATCGATAGTTTTGGTCAAACAACCTTGGTATTCCATCAATCTTCGAAGGTTTCGTCGGTTCTAATAACGGAAATTGATAGTTTTGGTAAAAAATTCTTGGAATTCCATCAATCTTCGAAAGATTATTCGGTCCTATAAAAGGAAATCGATAGTTTTGGTGAAACATTCTTGGACTTCCATTAATTTTCGAAAGATTGGTCGGTTCTAATAACGGGAATCGATAGTTTTTGTCAAACATTCTTAGAATTCCATCAATATTCAAAAGATTGGTCTGTTCTAATCACGGGAATCGATAGTTTTGGTCAAACATTCTTGGTATTCCATCAATCTTCGAAATATTATTCGGTCGATAGAAAGGAAATCGATAACTTTGGTTAAACAATTTTGGAATTCGATCAATCTTCGAAAGATTATTCGGTCCTATAAAAGGAAATCGATAGTTTTGGTCAAACAACCTTGGAATTCCATCAATCTTCGAAGGTTTGGTCGGTTCTAATAACGGAAATTGATAGTTTTGGTAAAACATTCTTGGAATTCCATCAATCTTCGAAAGATTATTCGGTCCTATAAAAGGAAATCGATAGTTTTGGTGAAACATTCTTGGAATTTCATCAATCTTCGAAAGATTGTTTTGTTTTAAGAAAGCGAATCGATAGTTTTGATCAAACATTCTTGGTATTCCATCAATATTCGAAAGTTTGGTCTGTTCTAATCACGGGAATCAATAGTTTTGGTCAAACATTCTTAATATTCCATCAATCTTCGAAGGTTTGGTAGGTACTAATAACGGGAATCGATAGTTTTTGTCAAACATTCTTAGAATTCCATCAATATTCGAAAGATTGGTCTGTTCTAATCACGGGAATAGATAGTTTTGGTCAAACATTCTTGGTATTCCATCAATCTTCGTAATATTATTCGGTCCTATAAAAGGAAATCGATAGTTTTGGTCAAAAAACCTTGGTATTCCATCAATCTTCGAAGGTTTCGTCGGTTCTAATAACGGAAATTAATAGTTTTGGTAAAACATTCTTGGAATTCCATCAATCTTCGAAAGATTATTTGGTCCTATATAAGGAAATCGATAGTTTTGATCAAACATTCTTGGTATTCCATCAATATTCGAAAGATTGGTCTGTTCTAATCACGGGAATCGATAGTTTTGGTCAAACATTCTTGGTATTCCATCAATCTTCGAAAGTTTGGTTGGTTCTAATAACGGGAATCGATAGTTTTTGTCAAACATTCTTAGAATTCCATCAATATTCGAAAGATTGGTCTGTTCTAATCACGGGAATCGATAGTTTTGGTCAAACATTCTTGGTATTCCATCAATCTTCGAAATATTATTTGGTCGATTGAAAGGAAATCGATAACTTTGGTTAAACAATTTAGGAATTCGATCATTCTTCGAAAGATTATTCGGTCCTATAAAAGGAAATCGAAAGTTTTGGTCAAACAACCTTGGTATTCAATCAATCTTCGAAGGTTTCGTCGGATCTAATAACGGAAATTGATCGTTTTGGTAAAACATTCTAGGAATTCCATCAATCTTCGAAAGATTATTCGGTCCTATAAAATTAAATCGATAGTTTTTGTCAAACATTCTTGGATTTCCATCAATCTTCGAAAGTTTGGTCGGTTCTAATCACGGGAATAGATAGTTTTGGTCAAACATTCTTGGTATTCCATCAATCTTCGTAATATTATTCGGTCCTATAAAAGGAAATCGATAGTTTTGGTCAAAAAAACCTTGGTATTCCATCAATCTTCGAAGGTTTCGTCGGTTCTAATAACGGAAATTAATAGTTTTGGTAAAACATTCTTGGAATTCCATCAATCTTCGAAAGATTATTTGGTCCTATATAAGGAAATCGATAGTTTTGATCAAACATTCTTGGTATTCCATCAATATTCGAAAGATTGGTCTGTTCTAATCACGGGAATCGATAGTTTTGGTCAAACATTCTTGGTATTCCATCAATCTTCGAAAGTTTGGTTGGTTCTAATAACGGGAATCGATAGTTTTTGTCAAACATTCTTAGAATTCCATCAATATTCGAAAGATTGGTCTGTTCTAATCACGGGAATCGATAGTTTTGGTCAAACATTCTTGGTATTCCATCAATCTTCGAAATATTATTTGGTCGATTGAAAGGAAATCGATAACTTTGGTTAAACAATTTGGGAATTCGATCATTCTTCGAAAGATTATTCGGTCCTATAAAAGGAAATCGAAAGTTTTGGTCAAACAACCTTGGTATTCAATCAATCTTCGAAGGTTTCGTCGGATCTAATAACGGAAATTGATCGTTTTGGTAAAACATTCTAGGAATTCCATCAATCTTCGAAAGATTATTCGGTCCTATAAAATTAAATCGATAGTTTTTGTCAAACATTCTTGGATTTCCATCAATCTTCGAAAGTTTGGTCGGTTCTAAAAACGGGAATCGATAGTTTTGGTCAAACATTCTTAATATTCCATCAATCTCCGAAAGATTATTCGGTCGATAGAAAGGAAATCGATAACTTTGGTTAAACAATTTTGGAATTCGATCAATCTTCGAAAGATTATTCGGTCCTATAAAAGGAAATCGATAGTTTTGGTCAAACAACCTTGGAATTCCATCAATCTTCGAAGGTTTCGTCGGTTCTAATAACGGAAATTGATAGTTTTGGTAAAACATTCTTGGAATTCCATCAATCTTCGAAAGATTATTCGGTCCTATAAAAGGAAATCGATAGTTTTGGTGAAACATTCTTGGAATTTCATCAATCTTCGAAAGATTGTTTTGTTTTAAGAAAGCGAATCGATAGTTTTGATCAAACATTCTTGGTATTCCATCAATATTCGAAAGTTTGGTCTGTTCTAATCACGGGAATCAATAGTTTTGGTCAAACATTCTTAATATTCCATCAATCTTCGAAGGTTTGGTCGGTTCTTATAACGGGAATCGATAGTTTTGGTAAAAAATTCTTGGAATTCCATCAATCTTCGAAAGATTATTCGGTCCTATAAAAGGAAATCGATAGTTTTGGTCAAACATTCTTAGAATTCTATCAATCTTCGAAATATTATTCGGTCGATAGAAAGGAAATCGATAACTTTGGTTAAACATTCTTGGAATTTCATCAATCTTCGAAAGATTGTTTTGTTTTAAGAAAGCGAATCGATAGTTTTGATCAAACATTCTTGGTATTCCATCAATATTCGAAAGTTTGGTCTGTTCTAATCACGGGAATCAATAGTTTTGGTCAAACATTCTTAATATTCCATCAATCTTCGAAGGTTTGGTAGGTACTAATAACGGGAATCGATAGTTTTTGTCAAACATTCTTAGAATTCCATCAATATTCGAAAGATTGGTCTGTTCTAATCACAGGAATAGATAGTTTTGGTCAAACATTCTTGGTATTCCATCAATCTTCGAAATATTATTCGGTCCTATAAAAGGTAATCGATAGTTTTGGTCAAAAAACCTTGGTATTCCATCAATCTTCGAAGGTTTCGTCGGTTCTAATAACGGAAATTAATAGTTTTGGTAAAACATTCTTGGAATTCCATCAATCTTCGAAAGATTATTTGGTCCTATATAAGGAAATCGATAGTTTTGATCAAACATTCTTGGTATTCCATCAATATTCGAAAGATTGGTCTGTTCTAATCACGGGAATCGATAGTTTTGGTCAAACATTCTTGGTATTCCATCAATCTTCGAAAGATTATTCGGTCGATAGAAAGGAAATCGATAACTTTGGTTAAACAATTTTGGAATTCGATCAATCTTCGAAAGATTATTCGGTCCTATAAAAGGAAATCGATAGTTTTGGTCAAACAACCTTGGAATTCCATCAATCTTCGAAGGTTTCGTCGGTTCTAATAACGGAAATTGATAGTTTTGGTAAAACATTCTTGGAATTCCATCAATCTTCGAAAGATTATTCGGTCCTATAAAAGGAAATCGATAGTTTTGGTGAAACATTCTTGGAATTTCATCAATCTTCGAAAGATTGTTTTGTTTTAAGAAAGCGAATCGATAGTTTTGATCAAACATTCTTGGTATTCCATCAATATTCGAAAGTTTGGTCTGTTCTAATCACGGGAATCAATAGTTTTGGTCAAACATTCTTAATATTCCATCAATCTTCGAAGGTTTGGTAGGTACTAATAACGGGAATCGATAGTTTTTGTCAAACATTCTTAGAATTCCATCAATATTCGAAAGATTGGTCTGTTCTAATCACGGGAATAGATAGTTTTGGTCAAACATTCTTGGTATTCCATCAATCTTCGAAATATTATTCGGTCCTATAAAAGGAAATCGATAGTTTTGATCAAACATTCTTAGAATTCAATCAATCTTCGAAATATTATTCGGTCAATTGAAAGGAAATCGATAACTTTGGTTTAACATTCTCAGAATTCTAACAATCTTCGAAAGATTATTCGGTCCTATAAAAGGAAATCGATAGTTTTGGTCAAACAACCTTGGTATTCCATCAATCTTCGAAGGTTTCGTCGGTTCTAATAACGGAAATTGATAGTTTTGGTAAAAAATTCTTGGAATTCCATCAATCTTCGAAAGATTATTCGGTCCTATAAAAGGAAATCGATAGTTTTGGTGAAACATTCTTGGACTTCCATTAATTTTCGAAAGATTGGTCGGTTCTAATAACGGGAATCGATAGTTTTTGTCAAACATTCTTAGAATTCCATCAATATTCAAAAGATTGGTCTGTTCTAATCACGGGAATCGATAGTTTTGGTCAAACATTCTTGGTATTCCATCAATCTTCGAAATATTATTCGGTCGATAGAAAGGAAATCGATAACTTTGGTTAAACAATTTTGGAATTCGATCAATCTTCGAAAGATTATTCGGTCCTATAAAAGGAAATCGATAGTTTTGGTCAAACAACCTTGGAATTCCATCAATCTTTAAGGTTTGGTCGGTTCTAATAACGGAAATTGATAGTTTTGGTAAAACATTCTTGGAATTCCATCAATCTTCGAAAGATTATTCGGTCCTATAAAAGGAAATCGATAGTTTTGGTGAAACATTCTTGGAATTTCATCAATCTTCGAAAGATTGTTTTGTTTTAAGAAAGCGAATCGATAGTTTTGATCAAACATTCTTGGTATTCCATCAATATTCGAAAGTTTGGTCTGTTCTAATCACGGGAATCAATAGTTTTGGTCAAACATTCTTAATATTCCATCAATCTTCGAAGGTTTGGTAGGTACTAATAACGGGAATCGATAGTTTTTGTCAAACATTCTTAGAATTCCATCAATATTCGAAAGATTGGTCTGTTCTAATCACGGGAATAGATAGTTTTGGTCAAACATTCTTGGTATTCCATCAATCTTCGTAATATTATTCGGTCCTATAAAAGGAAATCGATAGTTTTGGTCAAAAAACCTTGGTATTCCATCAATCTTCGAAGGTTTCGTCGGTTCTAATAACGGAAATTAATAGTTTTGGTAAAACATTCTTGGAATTCCATCAATCTTCGAAAGATTATTTGGTCCTATATAAGGAAATCGATAGTTTTGATCAAACATTCTTGGTATTCCATCAATATTCGAAAGATTGGTCTGTTCTAATCACGGGAATCGATAGTTTTGGTCAAACATTCTTGGTATTCCATCAATCTTCGAAAGTTTGGTTGGTTCTAATAACGGGAATCGATAGTTTTTGTCAAACATTCTTAGAATTCCATCAATATTCGAAAGATTGGTCTGTTCTAATCACGGGAATCGATAGTTTTGGTCAAACATTCTTGGTATTCCATCAATCTTCGAAATATTATTTGGTCGATTGAAAGGAAATCGATAACTTTGGTTAAACAATTTGGGAATTCGATCATTCTTCGAAAGATTATTCGGTCCTATAAAAGGAAATCGATAGTTTTGGTCAAACAACCTTGGTATTCAATCAATCTTCGAAGGTTTCGTCGGATCTAATAACGGAAATTGATCGTTTTGGTAAAACATTCTAGGAATTCCATCAATCTTCGAAAGATTATTCGGTCCTATAAAATTAAATCGATAGTTTTTGTCAAACATTCTTGGATTTCCATCAATCTTCGAAAGTTTGGTCGGTTCTAAAAACGGGAATCGATAGTT
Organism: Cloeon dipterum; assembly: GCF_949628265.1. Lineage (NCBI taxonomy): Eukaryota > Metazoa > Arthropoda > Insecta > Ephemeroptera > Baetidae > Cloeon > Cloeon dipterum. The sequence continues at coordinate 685,135 of NC_088790.1, read as the reverse complement.
TTGGTCAAACATTCTTAATATTCCATCAATCTTCGAAAGATTATTCGGTCGATAGAAAGGAAATCGATAACTTTGGTTAAACAATTTTGGAATTCGATCAATCTTCGAAAGATTATTCGGTCCTATAAAAGGAAATCGATAGTTTTGGTCAAACAACCTTGGAATTCCATCAATCTTCGAAGGTTTCGTCGGTTCTAATAACGGAAATTGATAGTTTTGGTAAAACATTCTTGGAATTCCATCAATCTTCGAAAGATTATTCGGTCCTATAAAAGGAAATCGATAGTTTTGGTGAAACATTCTTGGAATTTCATCAATCTTCGAAAGATTGTTTTGTTTTAAGAAAGCGAATCGATAGTTTTGATCAAACATTCTTGGTATTCCATCAATATTCGAAAGTTTGGTCTGTTCTAATCACGGGAATCAATAGTTTTGGTCAAACATTCTTAATATTCCATCAATCTTCGAAGGTTTGGTAGGTACTAATAACGGGAATCGATAGTTTTAGTCAAACATTCTTAGAATTCCATCAATATTCGAAAGATTGGTCTGTTCTAATCACGGGAATAGATAGTTTTGGTCAAACATTCTTGGTATTCCATCAATCTTCGAAATATTATTCGGTCCTATAAAAGGAAATCGATAGTTTTGATCAAACATTCTTAGAATTCAATCAATCTTCGAAATATTATTCGGTCAATTGAAAGGAAATCGATAACTTTGGTTTAACATTCTCAGAATTCTAACAATCTTCGAAAGATTATTCGGTCCTATAAAAGGAAATCGATAGTTTTGGTCAAACAACCTTGGTATTCCATCAATCTTCGAAGGTTTCGTCGGTTCTAATAACGGAAATTGATAGTTTTGGTAAAAAATTCTTGGAATTCCATCAATCTTCGAAAGATTATTCGGTCCTATAAAAGGAAATCGATAGTTTTGGTGAAACATTCTTGGACTTCCATTAATTTTCGAAAGATTGGTCGGTTCTAATAACGGGAATCGATAGTTTTTGTCAAACATTCTTAGAATTCCATCAATATTCAAAAGATTGGTCTGTTCTAATCACGGGAATCGATAGTTTTGGTCAAACATTCTTGGTATTCCATCAATCTTCGAAATATTATTCGGTCGATAGAAAGGAAATCGATAACTTTGGTTAAACAATTTTGGAATTCGATCAATCTTCGAAAGATTATTCGGTCCTATAAAAGGAAATCGATAGTTTTGGTCAAACAACCTTGGAATTCCATCAATCTTCGAAGGTTTGGTCGGTTCTAATAACGGAAATTGATAGTTTTGGTAAAACATTCTTGGAATTCCATCAATCTTCGAAAGATTATTCGGTCCTATAAAAGGAAATCGATAGTTTTGGTGAAACATTCTTGGAATTTCATCAATCTTCGAAAGATTGTTTTGTTTTAAGAAAGCGAATCGATAGTTTTGATCAAACATTCTTGGTATTCCATCAATATTCGAAGTTTGGTCTGTTCTAATCACGGGAATCAATAGTTTTGGTCAAACATTCTTAATATTCCATCAATCTTCGAAGGTTTGGTAGGTACTAATAACGGGAATCGATAGTTTTTGTCAAACATTCTTAGAATTCCATCAATATTCGAAAGATTGGTCTGTTCTAATCACGGGAATAGATAGTTTTGGTCAAACATTCTTGGTATTCCATCAATCTTCGTAATATTATTCGGTCCTATAAAAGGAAATCGATAGTTTTGGTCAAAAAACCTTGGTATTCCATCAATCTTCGAAGGTTTCGTCGGTTCTAATAACGGAAATTAATAGTTTTGGTAAAACATTCTTGGAATTCCATCAATCTTCGAAAGATTATTTGGTCCTATATAAGCAAATCGATAGTTTTGATCAAACATTCTTGGTATTCCATCAATATTCGAAAGATTGGTCTGTTCTAATCACGGGAATCGATAGTTTTGGTCAAACATTCTTGGTATTCCATCAATCTTCGAAAGTTTGGTTGGTTCTAATAACGGGAATCGATAGTTTTTGTCAAACATTCTTAGAATTCCATCAATATTCGAAAGATTGGTCTGTTCTAATCACGGGAATCGATAGTTTTGGTCAAACATTCTTGGTATTCCATCAATCTTCGAAATATTATTTGGTCGATTGAAAGGAAATCGATAACTTTGGTTAAACAATTTGGGAATTCGATCATTCTTCGAAAGATTATTCGGTCCTATAAAAGGAAATCGATAGTTTTGGTGAAACATTCTTGGAATTTCATCAATCTTCGAAAGATTGTTTTGTTTTAAGAAAGCGAATCGATAGTTTTGATCAAACATTCTTGGTATTCCATCAATATTCGAAAGTTTGGTCTGTTCTAATCACGGGAATCAATAGTTTTGGTCAAACATTCTTAATATTCCATCAATCTTCGAAGGTTTGGTAGGTACTAATAACGGGAATCGATAGTTTTTGTCAAACATTCTTAGAATTCCATCAATATTCGAAAGATTGGTCTGTTCTAATCACGGGAATAGATAGTTTTGGTCAAACATTCTTGGTATTCCATCAATCTTCGAAATATTATTCGGTCCTATAAAAGGAAATCGATAGTTTTGATCAAACATTCTTAGAATTCAATCAATCTTCGAAATATTATTCGGTCAATTGAAAGGAAATCGATAACTTTGGTTTAACATTCTCAGAATTCTAACAATCTTCGAAAGATTATTCGGTCCTATAAAAGGAAATCGATAGTTTTGGTCAAACAACCTTGGTATTCCATCAATCTTCGAAGGTTTCGTCGGTTCTAATAACGGAAATTGATAGTTTTGGTAAAAAATTCTTGGAATTCCATCAATCTTCGAAAGATTATTCGGTCCTATAAAAGGAAATCGATAGTTTTGGTGAAACATTCTTGGACTTCCATTAATTTTCGAAAGATTGGTCGGTTCTAATAACGGGAATCGATAGTTTTTGTCAAACATTCTTAGAATTCCATCAATATTCAAAAGATTGGTCTGTTCTAATCACGGGAATCGATAGTTTTGGTCAAACATTCTTGGTATTCCATCAATCTTCGAAATATTATTCGGTCGATAGAAAGGAAATCGATAACTTTGGTTAAACAATTTTGGAATTCGATCAATCTTCGAAAGAATATTCGGTCCTATAAAAGGAAATCGATAGTTTTGGTCAAACAACCTTGGAATTCCATCAATCTTCGAAGGTTTGGTCGGTTCTAATAACGGAAATTGATAGTTTTGGTAAAACATTCTTGGAATTCCATCAATCTTCGAAAGATTATTCGGTCCTATAAAAGGAAATCGATAGTTTTGGTGAAACATTCTTGGAATTTCATCAATCTTCGAAAGATTGTTTTGTTTTAAGAAAGCGAATCGATAGTTTTGATCAAACATTCTTGGTATTCCATCAATATTCGAAAGTTTGGTCTGTTCTAATCACGGGAATCAATAGTTTTGGTCAAACATTCTTAATATTCCATCAATCTTCGAAGGTTTGGTAGGTACTAATAACGGGAATCGATAGTTTTTGTCAAACATTCTTAGAATTCCATCAATATTCGAAAGATTGGTCTGTTCTAATCACGGGAATAGATAGTTTTGGTCAAACATTCTTGGTATTCCATCAATCTTCGTAATATTATTCGGTCCTATAAAAGGAAATCGATAGTTTTGGTCAAAAAACCTTGGTATTCCATCAATCTTCGAAGGTTTCGTCGGTTCTAATAACGGAAATTAATAGTTTTGGTAAAACATTCTTGGAATTCCATCAATCTTCGAAAGATTATTTGGTCCTATATAAGGAAATCGATAGTTTTGATCAAACATTCTTGGTATTCCATCAATATTCGAAAGATTGGTCTGTTCTAATCACGGGAATCGATAGTTTTGGTCAAACATTCTTGGTATTCCATCAATCTTCGAAAGTTTGGTTGGTTCTAATAACGGGAATCGATAGTTTTTGTCAAACATTCTTAGAATTCCATCAATATTCGAAAGATTGGTCTGTTCTAATCACGGGAATCGATAGTTTTGGTCAAACATTCTTGGTATTCCATCAATCTTCGAAATATTATTTGGTCGATTGAAAGGAAATCGATAACTTTGGTTAAACAATTTGGGAATTCGATCATTCTTCGAAAGATTATTCGGTCCTATAAAAGGAAATCGATAGTTTTGGTCAAACAACCTTGGTATTCAATCAATCTTCGAAGGTTTCGTCGGATCTAATAACGGAAATTGATCGTTTTGGTAAAACATTCTAGGAATTCCATCAATCTTCGAAAGATTATTCGGTCCTATAAAATTAAATCGATAGTTTTTGTCAAACATTCTTGGATTTCCATCAATCTTCGAAAATTTGGTCGGTTCTAAAAACGGGAATCGATAGTTTTGGTCAAACATTCTTAATATTCCATCAATCTTCGAAAGATTATTCGTTCGATAGAAAGGAAATCGATAACTTTGGTTAAACAATTTTGGAATTCGATCAATCTTCGAAAGATTATTCGGTCCTATAAAAGGAAATCGATAGTTTTGGTCAAACAACCTTGGAATTCCATCAATCTTCGAAGGTTTGGTCGGTTCTAATAACGGAAATTGATAGTTTTGGTAAAACATTCTTGGAATTCCATCAATCTTCGAAAGATTATTCGGTCCTATAAAAGGAAATCGATAGTTTTGGTGAAACATTCTTGGAATTTCATCAATCTTCGAAAGATTGTTTTGTTTTAAGAAAGCGAATCGATAGTTTTGATCAAACATTCTTGGTATTCCATCAATATTCGAAAGTTTGGTCTGTTCTAATCACGGGAATCAATAGTTTTGGTCAAACATTCTTAATATTCCATCAATCTTCGAAGGTTTGGTAGGTACTAATAACGGGAATCGATAGTTTTTGTCAAACATTCTTAGAATTCCATCAATATTCGAAAGATTGGTCTGTTCTAATCACGGGAATAGATAGTTTTGGTCAAACATTCTTGGTATTCCATCAATCTTCGAAATATTATTCGGTCCTATAAAAGGAAATCGATAGTTTTGATCAAACATTCTTAGAATTCAATCAATCTTCGAAATATTATTCGGTCAATTGAAAGGAAATCGATAACTTTGGTTTAACATTCTCAGAATTCTAACAATCTTCGAAAGATTATTCGGTCCTATAAAAGGAAATCGATAGTTTTGGTCAAACAACCTTGGTATTCCATCAATCTTCGAAGGTTTCGTCGGTTCTAATAACGGAAATTGTTAGTTTTGGTAAAAAATTCTTGGAATTCCATCAATCTTCGAAAGATTATTCGGTCCTATAAAAGGAAATCGATAGTTTTGGTGAAACATTCTTGGACTTCCATTAATTTTCGAAAGATTGGTCGGTTCTAATAACGGGAATCGATAGTTTTTGTCAAACATTCTTAGAATTCCATCAATATTCAAAAGATTGGTCTGTTCTAATCACGGGAATCGATAGTTTTGGTCAAACATTCTTGGTATTCCATCAATCTTCGAAATATTATTCGGTCGATAGAAAGGAAATCGATAACTTTGGTTAAACAATTTTGGAATTCGATCAATCTTCGAAAGATTATTCGGTCCTATAAAAGGAAATCGATTGTTTTGGTCAAACAACCTTGGAATTCCATCAATCTTCGAAGGTTTGGTCGGTTCTAATAACGGAAATTATAGTTTTGGTAAAACATTCTTGGAATTCCATCAATCTTCGAAAGATTATTCGGTCCTATAAAAGGAAATCGATAGTTTTGGTGAAACATTCTTGGAATTTCATCAATCTTCGAAAGATTGTTTTGTTTTAAGAAAGCGAATCGATAGTTTTGATCAAACATTCTTGGTATTCCATCAATATTCGAAAGTTTGGTCTGTTCTAATCACGGGAATCAATAGTTTTGGTCAAACATTCTTAATATTCCATCAATCTTCGAAGGTTTGGTAGGTACTAATAACGGGAATCGATAGTTTTTGTCAAACATTCTTAGAATTCCATCAATATTCGAAAGATTGGTCTGTTCTAATCACGGGAATAGATAGTTTTGGTCAAACATTCTTGGTATTCCATCAATCTTCGTAATATTATTCGGTCCTATAAAAGGAAATCGATAGTTTTGGTCAAAAAACCTTGGTATTCCATCAATCTTCGAAGGTTTCGTCGGTTCTAATAACGGAAATTAATAGTTTTGGTAAAACATTCTTGGAATTCCATCAATCTTCGAAAGATTATTTGGTCCTATATAAGGAAATCGATAGTTTTGATCAAACATTCTTGGTATTCCATCAATATTCGAAAGATTGGTCTGTTCTAATCACGGGAATCGATAGTTTTGGTCAAACATTCTTGGTATTCCATCAATCTTCGAAAGTTTGGTTGGTTCTAATAACGGGAATCGATAGTTTTTGTCAAACATTCTTAGAATTCCATCAATATTCGAAAGATTGGTCTGTTCTAATCACGGGAATCGATAGTTTTGGTCAAACATTCTTGGTATTCCATCAATCTTCGAAATATTATTTGGTCGATTGAAAGGAAATCGATAACTTTGGTTAAACAATTTGGGAATTCGATCATTCTTCGAAAGATTATTCGGTCCTATAAAAGGAAATCGATAGTTTTGGTCAAACAACCTTGGTATTCAATCAATCTTCGAAGGTTTCGTCGGATCTAATAACGGAAATTGATCGTTTTGGTAAAACATTCTAGGAATTCCATCAATCTTCGAAAGATTATTCGGTCCTATAAAATTAAATCGATAGTTTTTGTCAAACATTCTTGGATTTCCATCAATCTTCGAAAGTTTGGTCGGTTCTAAAAACGGGAATCGATAGTTTTGGTCAAACATTCTTAATATTCCATCAATCTTCGAAGGTTTGGTAGGTACTAATAACGGGAATCGATAGTTTTGGTCAAACATTCTTAATATTACATCAATCTTCGAAGGTTTGGTAGGTACTAATAACGGGAATCGATAGTTTTGGTCAAACATTCTTAGAATTCTATCAATCTTCGAAATATTATTCGGTCAATTGAAAGGAAATCGATAACTTTGGTTAAACATTTTCGGAATTCTATCAACCTTCGAAAGATTATTCGGTCCTATAAAATTAAATCGATAGTTTTGTTAAACATTCTTGGTATTCCAATTATTTTCGAAAGATTATTTGGTCCTATAAAAGGAAATCGATAGTTTTGGTCAAACATTCTTGGTATTCCATCAATCTTCGAAAGTTATGTCGGTTCTAAAAACGGGAATCGATAGTTTTGATCAAACATTCTTGGTATTTCATCAATCATCGAAGGTTTGGTCGGTTCTTATAACGGGAATCGATAGTTTTGGTAAAAAATTCTTGGAATTCCATCAATCTTCGAAAGATTATTCGGTCCTATAAAAGGAAATCGATAGTTTTGGTGAAACATTCTTGGAATTTCATCAATCTTCGAAATATTATTCGGTCGATAGAAAGGAAATCGATAACTTTGGTTAAACAATTTTGGAATTCGATCAATCTTCGAAAGATTATTCGGTCCTATAAAAGGAAATCGATAGTTTTGGTCAAACAACCTTGGAATTCCATCAATCTTCGAAGGTTTCGTCGGTTCTAATAACGGAAATTGATAGTTTTGGTAAAACATTCTTGGAATTCCATCAATCTTCGAAAGATTATTCGGTCCTATAAAAGGATATCGATAGTTTTGGTGAAACATTCTTGGAATTTCATCAATCTTCGAAATATTGTTTTGTTTTAAGAAAGCGAATCGATAGTTTTGATCAAACATTCTTGGTATTCCATCAATATTCGAAAGTTTGGTCTGTTCTAATCACGGGAATCAATAGTTTTGGTCAAACATTCTTAAGATTCCATCAATCTTCGAAGGTTTGGTAGGTACTAATAACGGGAATCGATAGTTTTTGTCAAACATTCTTAGAATTCCATCAATATTCGAAAGATTGGTCTGTTCTAATCACGGGAATAGATAGTTTTGGTCAAACATTCTTGGTATTCCATCAATCTTCGAAATATTATTCGGTCCTATAAAAGGAAATCGATAGTTTTGATCAAACATTCTTAGAATTCAATCAATCTTCGAAATATTATTCGGTCAATTGAAAGGAAATCGATAACTTTGGTTTAACATTCTCAGAATTCTAACAATCTTCGAAAGATTATTCGGTCCTATAAAAGGAAATCGATAGTTTTGGTCAAACAACCTTGGTATTCCATCAATCTTCGAAGGTTTCGTCGGTTCTAATAACGGAAATTGATAGTTTTGGTAAAAAATTCTTGGAATTCCATCAATCTTCGAAAGATTATTCGGTCCTATAAAAGGAAATCGATAGTTTTGGTGAAACATTCTTGGACTTCCATTAATTTTCGAAAGATTGGTCGGTTCTAATAACGGGAATCGATAGTTTTTGTCAAACATTCTTAGAATTCCATCAATATTCAAAAGATTGGTCTGTTCTAATCACGGGAATCGATAGTTTTGGTCAAACATTCTTGGTATTCCATCAATCTTCGAAATATTATTCGGTCGATAGAAAGGAAATCGATAACTTTGGTTAAACAATTTTGGAATTCGATCAATCTTCGAAAGATTATTCGGTCCTATAAAAGGAAATCGATAGTTTTGGTCAAACAACCTTGGAATTCCATCAATCTTCGAAGGTTTGGTCGGTTCTAATAACGGAAATTATAGTTTTGGTAAAACATTCTTGGAATTCCATCAATCTTCGAAAGATTATTCGGTCCTATAAAAGGAAATCGATAGTTTTGGTGAAACATTCTTGGAATTTCATCAATCTTCGAAAGATTGTTTTGTTTTAAGAAAGCGAATCGATAGTTTTGATCAAACATTCTTGGTATTCCATCAATATTCGAAAGTTTGGTCTGTTCTAATCACGGGAATCAATAGTTTTGGTCAAACATTCTTAATATTCCATCAATCTTCGAAGGTTTGGTAGGTACTAATAACGGGAATCGATAGTTTTTGTCAAACATTCTTAGAATTCCATCAATATTCGAAAGATTGGTCTGTTCTAATCACGGGAATAGATAGTTTTGGTCAAACATTCTTGGTATTCCATCAATCTTCGTAATATTATTCGGTCCTATAAAAGGAAATCGATAGTTTTGGTCAAAAAACCTTGGTATTCCATCAATCTTCGAAGGTTTCGTCGGTTCTAATAACGGAAATTAATAGTTTTGGTAAAACATTCTTGGAATTTCATCAATCTTCGAAAGATTATTTGGTCCTATATAAGGAAATCGATAGTTTTGATCAAACATTCTTGGTATTCCATCAATATTCGAAAGATTGGTCTGTTCTAATCACGGGAATCGATAGTTTTGGTCAAACATTCTTGGTATTCCATCAATCTTCGAAAGTTTGGTTGGTTCTAATAACGGGAATCGATAGTTTTTGTCAAACATTCTTAGAATTCCATCAATATTCGAAAGATTGGTCTGTTCTAATCACGGGAATCGATAGTTTTGGTCAAACATTCTTGGTATTCCATCAATCTTCGAAATATTATTTGGTCGATTGAAAGGAAATCGATAACTTTGGTTAAACAATTTGGGAATTCGATCATTCTTCGAAAGATTATTCGGTCCTATAAAAGGAAATCGATAGTTTTGGTCAAACAACCTTGGTATTCAATCAATCTTCGAAGGTTTCGTCGGATCTAATAACGGAAATTGATCGTTTTGGTAAAACATTCTAGGAATTCCATCAATCTTCGAAAGATTATTCGGTCCTATAAAATTAAATCGATAGTTTTTGTCAAACATTCTTGGATTTCCATCAATCTTCGAAAGTTTGGTCGGTTCTAAAAACGGGAATCGATAGTTTTGGTCAAACATTCTTAATATTCCATCAATCTTCGAAGGTTTGGTAGGTACTAATAACGGGAATCGATAGTTTTGGTCAAACATTCTTAATATTCCATCAATCTTCGAAGGTTTGGTAGGTACTAATAACGGGAATCGATAGTTTTGGTCAAACATTCTTAGAATTCCATCAATATTCGAAAGATTGGTCTGTTCTAATCACGGGAATCGATAGTTTTGGTCAAACATTCTTGGTATTCCATCAATCTTCGAAATATTATTCGGTCAATTGAAAGGAAATCGATAACTTTGGTTAAACATTTTCGGAATTCTATCAACCTTCGAAAGATTATTCGGTCCTATAAAATTAAATCGATAGTTTTGTTAAACATTCTTGGTATTCCAATTATTTTCGAAAGATTATTTGGTCCTATAAAAGGAAATCGATAGTTTTGGTCAAACATTCTTGGTATTCCATCAATCTTCGAAAGTTATGTCGGTTCTAAAAACGGGAATCGATAGTTTTGATCAAACATTCTTGGTATTTCATCAATCATCGAAGGTTTGGTCGGTTCTTATAACGGGAATCGATAGTTTTGGTAAAAAATTCTTGGAATTCCATCAATCTTCGAAAGATTATTCGGTCCTATAAAAGGAAATCGATAGTTTTGGTGAAACATTCTTGGAATTTCATCAATCTTCGAAATATTATTCGGTCGATAGAAAGGAAATCGATAACTTTGGTTAAACAATTTTGGAATTCGATCAATCTTCGAAAGATTATTCGGTCCTATAAAAGGAAATCGATAGTTTTGGTCAAACAACCTTGGAATTCCATCAATCTTCGAAGGTTTCGTCGGTTCTAATAACGGAAATTGATAGTTTTGGTAAAACATTCTTGGAATTCCATCAATCTTCGAAAGATTATTCGGTCCTATAAAAGGATATCGATAGTTTTGGTGAAACATTCTTGGAATTTCATCAATCTTCGAAATATTGTTTTGTTTTAAGAAAGCGAATCGATAGTTTTGATCAAACATTCTTGGTATTCCATCAATATTCGAAAGTTTGGTCTGTTCTAATCACGGGAATCAATAGTTTTGGTCAAACATTCTTAAGATTCCATCAATCTTCGAAGGTTTGGTAGGTACTAATAACGGGAATCGATAGTTTTTGTCAAACATTCTTAGAATTCCATCAATATTCGAAAGATTGGTCTGTTCTAATCACGGGAATAGATAGTTTTGGTCAAACATTCTTGGTATTCCATCAATCTTCGAAATATTATTCGGTCCTATAAAAGGAAATCGATAGTTTTGATCAAACATTCTTAGAATTCAATCAATCTTCGAAATATTATTCGGTCAATTGAAAGGAAATCGATAACTTTGGTTTAACATTCTCAGAATTCTAACAATCTTCGAAAGATTATTCGGTCCTATAAAAGGAAATCGATAGTTTTGGTCAAACAACCTTGGTATTCCATCAATCTTCGAAGGTTTCGTCGGTTCTAATAACGGAAATTGATAGTTTTGGTAAAAAATTCTTGGAATTCCATCAATCTTCGAAAGATTATTCGGTCCTATAAAAGGAAATCGATAGTTTTGGTGAAACATTCTTGGACTTCCATTAATTTTCGAAAGATTGGTCGGTTCTAATAACGGGAATCGATAGTTTTTGTCAAACATTCTTAGAATTCCATCAATATTCAAAAGATTGGTCTGTTCTAATCACGGGAATCGATAGTTTTGGTCAAACATTCTTGGTATTCCATCAATCTTCGAAATATTATTCGGTCGATAGAAAGGAAATCGATAACTTTGGTTAAACAATTTTGGAATTCGATCAATCTTCGAAAGATTATTCGGTCCTATAAAAGGAAATCGATAGTTTTGGTCAAACAACCTTGGAATTCCATCAATCTTCGAAGGTTTGGTCGGTTCTAATAACGGAAATTGATAGTTTTGGTAAAACATTCTTGGAATTCCATCAATCTTCGAAAGATTATTCGGTCCTATAAAAGGAAATCGATAGTTTTGGTGAAACATTCTTGGAATTTCATCAATCTTCGAAAAATTGTTTTGTTTTAAGAAAGCGAATCGATAGTTTTGATCAAACATTCTTGGTATTCCATCAATATTCGAAAGTTTGGTCTGTTCTAATCACGGGAATCAATAGTTTTGGTCAAACATTCTTAATATTCCATCAATCTTCGAAGGTTTGGTAGGTACTAATAACGGGAATCGATAGTTTTTGTCAAACATTCTTAGAATTCCATCAATATTCGAAAGATTGGTCTGTTCTAATCACGGGAATAGATAGTTTTGGTCAAACATTCTTGGTATTCCATCAATCTTCGTAATATTATTCGGTCCTATAAAAGGAAATCGATAGTTTTGGTCAAAAAACCTTGGTATTCCATCAATCTTCGAAGGTTTCGTCGGTTCTAATAACGGAAATTAATAGTTTTGGTAAAACATTCTTGGAATTCCATCAATCTTCGAAAGATTATTTGGTCCTATATAAGGAAATCGATAGTTTTGATCAAACATTCTTGGTATTCCATCAATATTCGAAAGATTGGTCTGTTCTAATCACGGGAATCGATAGTTTTGGTCAAACATTCTTGGTATTCCATCAATCTTCGAAAGTTTGGTTGGTTCTAATAACGGGAATCGATAGTTCTTGTCAAACATTCTTAGAATTCCATCAATATTCGAAAGATTGGTCTGTTCTAATCACGGGAATCGATAGTTTTGGTCAAACATTCTTGGTATTCCATCAATCTTCGAAATATTATTTGGTCGATTGAAAGGAAATCGATAACTTTGGTTAAACAATTTGGGAATTCGATCATTCTTCGAAAGATTATTCGGTCCTATAAAAGGAAATCGATAGTTTTGGTCAAACAACCTTGGTATTCAATCAATCTTCGAAGGTTTCGTCGGATCTAATAACGGAAATTGATCGTTTTGGTAAAACATTCTAGGAATTCCATCAATCTTCGAAAGATTATTCGGTCCTATAAAATTAAATCGATAGTTTTTGTCAAACATTCTTGGATTTCCATCAATCTTCGAAAGTTTGGTCGGTTCTAAAAACGGGAATCGATTGTTTTGGTCAAACATTCTTAATATTCCATCAATCTTCGAAGGTTTGGTAGGTACTAATAACGGGAATCGATAGTTTTGGTCAAACATTCTTAATATTCCATCAATCTTCGAAGGTTTGGTAGGTACTAATAACGGGAATCGATAGTTTTGGTCAAACATTCTTAGAATTCTATCAATCTTCGAAATATTATTCGGTCAATTGAAAGGAAATCGATAACTTTGGTTAAACATTTTCGGAATTCTATCAACCTTCGAAAGATTATTCGGTCCTATAAAATTAAATCGATAGTTTTGTTAAACATTCTTGGTATTCCAATTATTTTCGAAAGATTATTTGGTCCTATAAAAGGAAATCGATAGTTTTGGTCAAACATTCTTGGTATTCCATCAATCTTCGAAAGTTATGTCGGTTCTAAAAACGGGAATCGATAGTTTTGATCAAACATTCTTGGTATTTCATCAATCATCGAAGGTTTGGTCGGTTCTTATAACGGGAATCGATAGTTTTGGTAAAAAATTCTTGGAATTCCATCAATCTTCGAAAGATTATTCGGTCCTATAAAAGGAAATCGATAGTTTTGGTCAAACATTCTTAGAATTCTATCAATCTTCGAAATATTATTCGGTCGATAGAAAGGAAATCGATAACTTTGGTTAAACAATTTTGGAATTCGATCAATCTTCGAAAGATTATTCGGTCCTATAAAAGGAAATCGATAGTTTTGGTCAAACAACCTTGGAATTCCATCAATCTTCGAAGGTTTCGTCGGTTCTAATAACGGAAATTGATAGTTTTGGTAAAACATTCTTGGAATTCCATCAATCTTCGAAAGATTATTCGGTCCTATAAAAGGATATCGATAGTTTTGGTGAAACATTCTTGGAATTTCATCAATCTTCGAAAGATTGTTTTGTTTTAAGAAAGCGAATCGATAGTTTTGATCAAACATTCTTGGTATTCCATCAATATTCGAAAGTTTGGTCTGTTCTAATCACGGGAATCAATAGTTTTGGTCAAACATTCTTAAGATTCCATCAATCTTCGAAGGTTTGGTAGGTACTAATAACGGGAATCGATAGTTTTTGTCAAACATTCTTAGAATTCCATCAATATTCGAAAGATTGGTCTGTTCTAATCACGGGAATAGATAGTTTTGGTCAAACATTCTTGGTATTCCATCAATCTTCGAAATATTATTCGGTCCTATAAAAGGAAATCGATAGTTTTGGTCAAACATTCTTGGTATTCCATCAATCTTCGAAAGTTTGGTCGGTTCTAAAAACGGAAATCGATAGTTTTTGGTCAACCATTCTTGGACTTTCATCAATTTTCGAAAGAATTGTCTGTTCTAATCACGGGAATCGATAATTTTGATCAAACATTCTTGGTATTTCATCAATCATCGAAGGTTTGGTCGGTTCTAATAACGGGAATCGATAGTTTTGGTAAAAAATTCTTGGAATTCCATCAATCTTCGAAAGATTATTCGGTCCTATTAAAGGAAATCGATAGTTTTGGTCAAACATTCTTAGAATTCTATCAATCTTCGAAATATTATTCGGTCAATTGAAAGGAAATCGATAACTTTGGTTAAACATTTTCAGAATTCTATCAATCTTCGAAAGATTATTCGGTCCTATAAAAGGAAATCGATAGTTTTGGTCAAACATTCTTGGTATTCCATCAATCTTCGAAAGTTTGGTCGGTTCTAAACACGGGAATCGATAGTTTTGGTCAACCATTCTTGGACTTCCATCAATTTTCGAAAGATTGGTCTATTCTTATCACGAGAATCGATAGTTTTGGTCAAACATTCTTAGAATTCCTTCAATTTTTGGAAAGAATTGTCTGTTCTAATCACGGGAATCGATAATTTTGATCAAACATTCTTGGTATTTCATCAATCTTCGAAGGTTTGGTCGGTTCTAATAACGGGAATCGATAGTTTTGGTAAAAAATTCTTGGAATTCCACCAATCTTCGCAAGTTTATTGGGTCCTATAAAAGGAAATCCATAGTTTTGGTCAAACATTCTTGGACTTCCATTAATTTTCGAAAGATTGGTCGGTTCTAATAACGGGAATCGATAGTTTTTGTCAAACTTTCTTAGAATTCCATCAATATTCGAAATATTATTCGGTCGATTGAAAGGAAATCGATAACTTTGGTTAAACAATTTCGGAATTCGATCAATCTTCGAAAGATTATTCGTTCCTATAAAAGGAAATCGATAGTTTTGGTGAAACATTCTTGGAATTTCATCAATCTTCGAAAGATTGTTTTGTTTTAAGAAAGCGAATCGATATTTCTGATCTGTAACTCTTGGTATTCGTTCAATCTTCGAAAGATTATTTGGTCCTATAAAAGGAAATCGATAGTTTTGATCAAACATTCTTGGTATTCCATCAATATTCGAAAGATTGGTCTGTTCTAATCACGGAAATCAATAGTTTTGGTCAAACATTCTTAATATTCCATCAATCTTCGAAGGTTTGGTAGGTACTAATAACGGGAATCGATAGTTTTGGTCAAACATTCTTGGTATTCCATCAATCTTCGAAATATTATTCGGTCGATAGAAAGGAAATCGATAACTTTGGTTAAACAATTTTGGAATTCGATCAATCTTCGAAAGATTATTCGGTCCTATAAAAGGAAATCGATAGTTTTGGTCAAACAACCTTGGAATTCCATCAATCTTCGAAGGTTTCGTCGGTTCTAATAACGGAAATTGATAGTTTTGGTAAAACATTCTTGGAATTCCATCAATCTTCGAAAGATTATTCGGTCCTATAAAAGGATATCGATAGTTTTGGTGAAACATTCTTGGAATTTCATCAATCTTCGAAAGATTGTTTTGTTTTAAGAAAGCGAATCGATAGTTTTGATCAAACATTCTTGGTATTCCATCAATATTCGAAAGTTTGGTCTGTTCTAATCACGGGAATCAATAGTTTTGGTCAAACATTCTTAATATTCCATCAATCTTCGAAGGTTTGGTAGGTACTAATAACGGGAATCGATAGTTTTTGTCAAACATTCTTAGAATTCCATCAATATTCGAAAGATTGGTCTGTTCTAATCACGGGAATAGATAGATTTGGTCAAACATTCTTGGTATTCCATCAATCTTCGAAATATTATTCGGTCCTATAAAAGGAAATCGATAGTTTTGGTCAAACATTCTTGGTATTCCATCAATCTTCGAAAGTTATGTCGGTTCTAAAAACGGGAATCGATAGTTTTGGTCAACCATTCTTGGACTTTCATCAATTTTCGAAAGAATTGTCTGTTCTAATCACGGGAATCGATAATTTTGATCAAACATTCTTGGTATTTCATCAATCATCGAAGGTTTGGTCGGTTCTAATAACGGGAATCGATAGTTTTGGTAAAAAATTCTTGGAATTCCATCAATCTTCGAAAGATTATTCGGTCCTATTAAAGGAAATCGATAGTTTTGGTCAAACATTCTTAGAATTCTATCAATCTTCGAAATATTATTCGGTCAATTGAAAGGAAATCGATAACTTTGGTTAAACATTTTCAGAATTCTATCAATCTTCGAAAGATTATTCGGTCCTATAAAAGGAAATCGATAGTTTTGGTCAAACATTCTTGGTATTCCATCAATCTTCGAAAGTTTGGTCGGTTCTAAACACGGGAATCGATAGTTTTGGTCAACCATTCTTGGACTTCCATCAATTTTCGAA